>NW_010413337.1:23245-65532 GCF_000710305.1 Buceros rhinoceros silvestris | reverse complement strand
ATGGTCTTAACTTCCATTTAGTTCCATGGGATTTAGGTGCATGAATAATTTCAAAATCTACTTAGAGCAAAAAACCTTCAAATTATTTGCACAGGAAGTAGATTTATAACTTCCTCTTTTTTTAACATCATGTAATATTAATGTTGTATGAAGTTTGAAAGGTGCTAATTACTACGATTTGCTATTTGTATGGAATATTCAGTGAAATTTTCACTTAAAGCTATAAGCATTTGCCTTCAGATACACAGCATTTAAAAGGATTCCTTTTCAAAGAGAAATTCCAGCTATTGGCCTGGCAACGATAGAGCGCTTATCTCAAAAAAAAAAAAAAAAAACCAACAAAAACCCCAACATAAAACCATGCCCCTGCCCTACGCACCAACCCCCCACCAAGAAAAAAAAAAACCCACAACAAAAAGATTTAGAATACTCGTGCTTGAGGAAAAGACCTGCCTGTGTAAAAGAATGTTCAGTTTTTCTGTATTCACGTTTATAGGGTCTTTTGCAAGATTCTCTGGAATATGTTACTAGAACTGGAAACAGACCGACGGCTAACCCTCCTCACTGCAGAAACATCGTTTTACTGTTAAAACCATCCACAGAATTCCAGAAAGGGCTTTTTAATTTTGGTTGTTGGTTTTCTTTTTTTTAACTAGTGTTAAGGCATCTGCATTTTCTGAAGAAAAACATTTGGACAGTATTTTATAGAAGGTATTTTTACCTTCTAATTCAGGCTTCTATTTAGAAGTAAAAAATCTTTTGTCTCTCACATGCTAAGATGATATAAACTTTGGACCTGGCTGTGCTCAGTTAACGGTTGGACTCAAAGATCGTAAAGGTCTTTTCCAACCTAAACGGTTTTACGATTCTATGATTCTAATGCATGTTCTTGCATACATTTCACATTTAAGTGCAACCCTTCATATTACGACTGAGATCACTGCTATGTGAGTAATAACAGGTTGTGCCGTACAAATACGACATAATGCCTCCCAGGGGGCTGCGCCGTTATCTACACATCAGCAGAATGTGACCAGCTAACCTGCCCCAGCATCACCGCCCTTCCCGAAGAGACTCACGACAAGGCGGGTAACTGCCTCTCTGGTAATTTACTATTCATGAGCGACATTGTTTCTTTCTCCAGTAATAAAGCAGCAACTGCCAATCATTATTTTAGCCTTAATTTGGTTGCCATATGGGCTTGGGAGAAAAATTTCTGAAGAATCCAATCCCAAACTGCAGAGAATAAAAAAAAAAAAAAAAAAAAGTTGCCCAGCCAGAAGCCAGGGCTAACTTGATCCGGCTCCTTACAAACCCAACCCGTTAGGGTTAAACTCAAAAGGCAGCTGAGCAGTGGGGACAATACAGGGCATTGCGAGCTGCTCCGTAAGAGCAGCTCTGGAAGGATGGTCCATGCGTGTGGGACCGGGTCACTGCTGGGACATGCTGGGGCAGCCCCTGGGTGCCAAGGGCCGCAGTGGAGTGAGCTGGTGCAGCAGCGGGTCCAATAGAGCCAGCCACCCCCCACAGCAGGAGGTTCAGAGGTGCTGGGGTAGGAGCTGGGATGGGAAAGCAGGGTGATGGGAGGGATGCCAGCACAGGGTGCGTCCCTCCTGCCGCAGGGACGTGGTAGCAAGCACTGGTTGAGGGGGCCTCTGCACCCCCCATGCCCGGAGCTGAGCTGGCCCTGAGGGCAGGAGAGCCCTGTTTGCACAATACTTCATCTCAGTTAAGAAATCTGCCAGATCTGAGTGCTCGGGGTCCCTGGCAAAGATAATCCTTTGACCAAATAAGTGACCATGGCTGATTGAGATTTGACAATGCCGCATTATTCACTCTAAGTATAAATTATAAACATCGTATATTTATTCTGACTTGTACCTTTAGCATAGTTCAAGATACTGAGATTCTGGGAGCAGCTTCTGTGTGACCGAGCTAACTATATTATGGTCCTTGTTAATGATGCGTAAACCAACCTGAAAGAAAATCAAGAACTGCTTAAACATTAAACTGGCACTCCAGCCAAACCAAATATTTGCTGGTATATGTAGCTACATCGCTGCTCTAATTTTTTTAGTTATTTTTTTTCCCCCCTATTCTGCATGATTCTGCTTCTGCAGGTCACCCAGCTCTAAGGCCAGTTTCCATTTCATGAGTCAAGGTGAAACAGCCGGTTAGGTAGGAAGGCATCTGTTGTGCCCTCTGCCAGACACTTTGCTTCTTTTCTTGCTGTTAGTATCTGGTTCTTCTTTGCCCGTCTCTCTTCAATCTAATTTTATGTCATAGACTGTAAATCTGAAGTTGGATGGTTTTAGTATGGGAAAATATGGAATTTTATTTTTTTAAGTTCACTTGCTCCTGATGATAGTCGTTCAAGAAAAATGTATTTCAAATAACAGGCTATTTTTATCAGATATTATTTTGTCTGTTTTTACTAGATGTAATCAGCAAGGAATATAAATATCTAGAGCACGTTTGCTTAAATAAAAGCAGCAGCTGATACTAACAAAAACTAGATTTCGCAGCAATTACCCAAAGCACCATAAATTCATGGGGATCTTATTTCCCAGGTCAGTACATTTTGCATCGCTTGGGCCTGAGAGACCCTGTTATGTAAATATGTTGTGGATGGGAGAGGAAATGGAGCTTCTGCGGCTTTGCAAGTACAGTCCAGATCGGTGAGGAGAGGAGGACAATGATCCCGTCTTTCAAAGACAGACTTTGGGTGTTTCAGCTACCCCTTTTTGTCAGTCTATTTAAATCTGAGTGATCAAAACAGAGAAGAACTAGAGACAAGGGAAGTGGAATACTCCCGGCCTGGCAGAACGGGCAAAAATTCCGTGTGAGTAGAAGAGGAGATCTAAAAGTAGACAACAGCAGAAGGGTTTAAAAGCCAGCTGTCCCAAGCTTGCTGGAGTACGGCACAGCAAAGCCAGGAGTGGGAGACAGACATCTTTTTAAAAACTGTTTTTCATTTGGTAACAGTTAAAAATAATCCTTGTAAGTTTTATTCAGGTGGAAATCCCTAGCTCATTGCTGATGCCTCTGGAATTAGTCACTGTCCCAGCAAATTAGCAAGGGAAGGTGCGACGGTGACTTACCCTGGCGGTGTGGTGCATGCCACCACACACAGCACACGGGAGCAGAACCGGCGCAAGGAGCTCCAGGGTTTGGTGACTAAGGAGCCGATTCCAGAAAGCGATTTTGTACGATGCTGAAGTGCCCCTGAGTGTATGTATTCAACAGCCAGGGAAGCCAAAGCAAGCAAATTGAAGAGTTAGTGCAAAGCCAGACATAAAGCGAGCAGCAATGTACCGTTACAGCTATCCAGGCTCCCTGCAGATGATTGCCACACAGAGAAACTATGTTTTGTGGTTTCCTGGCATGTTCTTCAGTGCACGATTGGGCTCCAAACAACTCTGGCCACATGATGCCAAAAGCAAACCTTCCTGAATACACTGCAACCTCCAAAAAGCTATCAGTGCCTAAGGAACCAGCAGCCTCACACGCAGACGCACACTAATGCACGGTGGAAAACGAGAGCCCTCAAATAATATGCAGTTTCAGAGGGTCCCGTGGGTTTCCATCCCTCCCCAGGTTTCCTCAGCTTCAAAGTCCCAAGTCTCCACACGGGCCGGTGTCAGCCCCGCACTTTCTGCTTGCAGTGGTGGAGAAGAAAGATTCCACAAGGTGATATGTGCTTTCTCTCTTCTTTCTTCCAGTCTTTCCAGCATCTTCAGAATGTTATGTAATGGAGTGGGGAAGAATATTTTTACAATTTTTATCCCATCAGGAAGGTTTCATATTGTCTTTCTTGTTTTATAGACTAGTTGCAATAAAGAAGAGCCCTTGCCTTTCTAGCAGCTAGGAACTATGAGCCTCTTCTGCAGCTGCTGGCAGGTGTGTCCACCCACCTTCCTTCCAAATGCTTAGAAGCACATGAGGAATTCCTTTGCCAGCTGCCCAGCAACAGCATCCTGGGCTTCGGATCAGACTTTTTGCCTGAAGGGAAACACAAGAGATTTCTCTACAAGAAGCTGATGTTGCAACTGCTCCCCAGCATGCCCGCAGGCGTGCTGCAGCTCCTGGCCAGTGTCTGCATTGGAGCCACTGGGCTGGGCTGCGCGCCTGTGAGAAAAGGGGACAGTGCATCTGCCCGTCCCCTCGGAACTGAGAATCACTCAAACCCCACTGATTTCCCTGACTTGGCAATCATTAAGTATATGGCTACAGACGGCTTATATTATCTGATAGTTTCATTAGAACTGATATTAATAGATTTGAGGGGGTTTTTCTCTTCTTTTTTGTTAAAGATGTTTTCTTAGGGGGTCCCCCCTACACTTGCACTAGGGGGACATGAGGATGTGGTACAGGAAAAAGAGAGAGACAATGAAAGAGGCTGGGACATCCTTAGCTCTTTCTGGCAGTGATACTGCTTCATCGCCTGAACAGGTCCACCTGCAGAAGGTCCTTGGTACTGACTATGCACTCTGGGGATATACTTGTTTAAAGCAAAACTGTCACATTTATCCATGTCCAAATATTGAGGTCATTGTGCAAATCCACTAATTAAAAAAAAAAAAAAAAGGCATTTGGTTTCAGAGCTTCACAGCCCCCTCCCCCCCCCGCCCAAGCTCCATGCTTGATGTGCAGGGTATTAAAGGCACACTTTTTAATGGATCTTTAATGAAATTGCAAATTAGCCCTGCAAGTGGTAGATATTTCAGAGCTCAGAATGATGTCTCCAGGCAGGGCCATGCTGCCTACGAGGAGAGCAGGAACCTGGACTGTACTAGCCTTGCTGCAGCACAAAATGAGAAAGAAGGATGAGGAAAGACAGACTCTGTAAACATTTAAACTCTAATATGCTGGGGCTGTTAGAAGAAATCTCATACAGAAATTAAAAAATCATTATACTGTTACGAAACAGCTCTGGATTCGGTATGTACAGACCTCACTCGATACTGTACGGTTGAAATGAGAAGAAAATGACTGCTGAAGAAGTAACATGTAAAATAAAATGTTATGGTTTCAGTTGTATTAATGTCACTAAGCAAAACCAAAGGCTCCTGACATATCACCCATGTAACTTCTACTGTAGTGGAAAAAACTTCACCCTAGAACAACGTTACAGTGCTTGCCAGCTGTGAGCCCTGCATTTTGTAGGCTAGTTCTAGTCAGAAGTGTTATTTCTGTTTAATTATCATGCCAAGAATAATATTTCTTCCCTTATATAACACGCTTTTGCCCAAGGAAGGAAGAACTCTTTGTTACGTGTGTATTTACTTTCTCACACATTTTGAAGACATTTAAGCTCAGCAAAATTCCTAAAAAAGTGCTTAGGAGGACACGCATTTTGAAATCTATGGTTTGCTCTGTGGTTTTTACTGGGGAGGGACACGCATCAGTGAAAGAATAAAGCATGTTATAAAGGCACTACCTTAAAAACACAAATTGATGGTCATTCTTTGAAAATAAAATTGAGGGGAAGTTTAAAGAGGATCATGTGCAATTTCCTCTGCAGAAAAGCAGCTCGCAAGTATCAGAACTTAAAGAACATGCAAAGTAGACCTTGGCTAGTTATCCGTGTCTGGTATTTCGTATGACAGAAACAGCCCCTCTTTTGTTGGCAAACTATTTCCAGGTCAAAATTGGCTTGTTTTTACAAACGCATTTACTGAAAAATCTCCCATTAGCTTAATGAAACTACGACTCATCTTAGGGGCTGCTGAAAAGCCATTGGCAATAGGTAATATCTCATACTAGCCGTGTGTGGTAACTGCTGTCCACCTGAGCCCCATGCTGTCACTCACTTCCCAGACTAGAGAGTACCTAATTCAAATACAGTGTCCAAGATAAACAGACATCGAATTGTGGTGCAAATATTGTGTCTGTACATATTTACAGCCTTTAGTCTTCCTATCACTATGCCCACAAATAATAATAATTTTTAAATCCCTTATATGAAAGGTTAAAGAAAGAAAATGAAGTGGCTGCAAATACCAAAAATAAACCAACAGAATTATTCAGATCCTTTCTCAAGCAGTATTCACCCTGCTTCGTTTAGAGTGCGCTTTGACCAAAATAATCCATCCCAGAAATTACAGAATAAGTCATCCACTGCGTTCCAAAAAGAGGAGTTGAAGCATAAAAACTACTAAAACTAATTACTGTTAAACAGCAGGGAAAAGAGTCAAAAGATGACTGACACTGAAGGGTGACTCCCACCATGAGAGATGGCTCCTGCCTTTCTTGATGAGCAGTGAACACGCCAGTGTGACCTGGGCGGGCTCAGATCTGCCTGGTGACGGCTGGGCCGAGTGGCAATGTCACTGCTGCTTTGAGATGCCCGTTAGTCTGTGACCACTGTTTTGAGGACAGCACTGCTATTTAAAAGGGAAGATTTTAAGCAGCATGTTAAGAGAAAGCACGTATTTCAACTCAGATTTCACTTGCAAAGCTGCTGGGTGCACATCTCAAACCTCCTCATGCAGGATGCGGCGGTGCCCCAAAGCAGGAGGCTGGAACACTGCAGGGTCCCAGCACAGATGTAATTCTGTACCACCCAGAGAAAGCAGAGTTTGTCATCGGCTTTGGAGAGATGTCCCCTGAGGCACACAAACATGAAGGCAATGGGTGGCCTGCTGACAATGGAATGCCTCTTGTGAGTCTTTGGAACACAGTTCTTCAGTATCTGTCTGTGCTTGTGGGTATCACTTGCTGTCAGGCGATGTAGCAGCATCTCCACAAGTAACAGGAGGACACAGAGAGTCAGCAATGGCAGAAACGGAGCCACATTCGCCTTTCAAGAATCGGTGCAGAACGAGCCCTGTCTAAGGTAGCTCCTGCAGTGCTGGTGTTAGCTGACACCGGGGAGCCACAGTATTTCCTGAGAATATTCCTAACGGCGCTTGCTGTGCCATGAAGTAGATACGTGGGATCTTAACTTGTCCACAAAATGCTGGGATACTCTTAGGGTGTCTGAGCACTCCTGCACACCCATTTCCTTCCCAAAAGCCTGCTTCTGTCGTACATCCTCCTCCTAAAAGTAACTGATGACTCTGAAAGTTATTATTATTTTAATACTTAGAAAAACATACAGTTTTAAGTAATTTATGGTTTGGTTTGTTCTTTGGGTTTTTTTCAGGCTCATTCAGGCAATTCTGAAATAGGTGGGAGTTGAACGTTTTTGATCCTAATAAGATTTGAATATGGTACATCTTTCAGAGTACCCGTAAAAGTAAGCAGAAATTAGAAGGGTTTTAGCATTCTTTAAACATACAATTTCTTTTCATAACCGTATACATTTCAGCAGTGATCCAAAAGGACAGAAAAAACAAGTGGCAACATAATACTACAATGTAAAATAAAAACATAGATTAATACCAGGAAACTACAGAATAGTCCATCTGAGATTGCGTAGGGAAGTCTTTGAAACTATTTTAAGTGACTCCAGCTTTTTTATTTATGGGAAATACTTGGAAGTTGACATTGAAAACAAGTTTTGTGAATTCTCAAATACAGAATCTAGAAGAGCAGTATATAAAGAAAATGTTGTGAGATTAGAATCAACACCAAACCCCACAAGCTTTTGATCTTTAACATACATTTACTAATGGATGAAAAAGTGACTTTCGGTTTCGACAACAAGAACCAGCTCTTTGGATCAAATAAATGCACAAAAGAAAAAACAGAGCCCCGTCCTTAGCCTGTGACGTGCCACAATAAAACTCTACTGACTGCAAAGGAGAAGGAATGAACCCTTGAAGCAGACAACTGTAGAAAAGCAAAGCCCTCTCAGACAATGAAAAAAAACAGTAATTTGACTTCTGGGTTGTGTTGCTGTCAAAATGCAGAGTATTGAGAGAAATGGGAACTGGCAATATTGCCTGCAGAAAAATCACAATTGGTGTAATGGAGCTTAAGTAGCAAGAAGAGAGTCACTTCCTAAATTGCCAAAAAGATATTAAAGACAAAAAAACTCATTCACTCAAAAATTCAACAAATCCACTCTGCAATTTTAAAACTCAACAGTGAGTTAAAAGACTGGCCCACTTGAGCAGAGTGCTTATATTAATCCCGTGGATAGGAATCTGCACCTTCCCTAGCTCTGCTTCGTTATCCAAAGCGAGGTTGGTTGGTTGGGGTTTTTTTCCCAAGAAAATAATCTGTAGTTACCTTCTGCCTTTGTTTATGGTATCTTTCACCAAAAGCAGCATAGACTCATGGATTTTTAAGGTCAAAAAGAGCCGTTACAACACAGGCCATGGATTTCATGCGATGGTTCATGCCTCTGGGATGGCTCCTTGTAAATTGAACCCAAACTTGTCTTCCAGAAACTCATCCACATTTGATAGTAAAATCCACAGCGGTAGAAAACTTGCCACATCCTTTGGTAGTCTGTTCCAAATTCCAAGGGTTACTATTCCACGTACATTATCCCTACATTTGCAAAGGCTATTTATAAATAATATAAAAATAATTCTATTGTTATACCCTTGCATCTAAGACAGAATCAGGCCTGTTTATTGGCAGTAAGAGTACCTCTTCCTATTAGCATACTGAACTTGAGGTTACAGGTCTAAAAAACCTTCACAGAAATAATGAGCACCTGAGAAAACACAGGCTTGTTAAAAAATTAAGGTGTATGGCTCTACTATGTGGCCCTGTGCCAACGACATGAAGAAGCAACTCCCAGCACCTGCACGTGCATGCACAAGTTTTGATTTTAGCAGATAAGTGAGGCTACAGGCCACCTGTTAAAGTGCTGGAGAAAAGCTTTGATCCCATTGACATCTTAGATATGTGTGTGCATGTGTGCATAGGTGCACCTATTATATATATTAAAAGGTATTTTAATCATTCGTGTAGGAGCCTTTTTTAAGATGCCATTTTGTTTCCCCAAGATTTTTGTGTTTATCACTTCGCAATACCTAGGATGATTGAGAAACTGAGAAAGAGGAAAGGCCTATGGTTTGTAATTTTATGTGTTTTACTGAGCAAAGCACCTGGAATGAAATGCTTGCTTTATCAAAATCAGTGCCAAGACTTCCACCCATTTCAGCAAGGCCAGAATTTCAAACCCAAGTCAAAAGGTCAGCTTAGGCGCTGAAAGTTAAACATCTGCTTGAGTAAAAAAGAAAGTCTCCTCATTGTTGGCTCAGATGCACAGACAAGACACGGCAAGACACGGCAGATGAAGCTAAATAGCAGGGTGAAGGTTCACTTGTCACTCTTAGAACAATGCTCAGAGCCTGAACATATGGTTACAAGTTATATCACAATTCCTAAATAATTATTTTTGGAAACATGAAGATTTCTGTTAATTGAACTAATGGATCTGAGGATCTTCACTGCCTCCAACAGACACTTCACCTCCAGAGCGCCTGGCTGCTGCGCCTGGTCCTTGGCTGTGAGGCAGGGCCAGCTGGCCCCAAGAGCTGCCCTGCACCTGCTTCCAAAGGCCGTCAGGAGACTAAATCCTTTTGCGTTGTGGCGTATTAAGCAGCTAGATAACCTTTCTGTTTTACCTTCCTTTCTATGCTGAGACAGGTCAGGCGCACACAGGAAAAAGGCTCAGTTTTTACCAGTCTTTGCAAAACCGGCCTCCTTTGGCTCCTGCTACTATAGACACCTAAATGCTCAAAGCTCGATTGCACCCGTAAATGCTTAGTGTGCTGCTTTCTGCTGATCGCTGCCTCAGGAGCCAGCCAAGCTTGTTCCTTCAGTGAGTTAAGCCCTGGAAGACCTTCTGCTTGCCTCTGCCTCCTGACAGACCCTGCCTGGAGCCTGCTGTAGGAGCAGGAAGAGACTCACTTTCTTGGGAACAGCTCAGCGAAATGCCTCAGCTAGCACCAGAGAATGACAAACCTTTGCAACTCAAAAATTACTCCTAGGCGATCTGTTTTATTTACCCATTAGTTGGGAGTCAGTCTCCTACATTACATTTCTATAATCTTCAGTCATTTAATTTTTAAGTGTCTCAAGCAGGAAGGCTTCCACAATACTTTTTCATGCTCTTGGCTCCTCCTTTTATTCCTTGTTCCAGAAGTGCTAATGCAGCTCCTCAGTTTCAAACAATCTGCCAGAACAGCAGAAAATCAGAATTCCTTGCCAGGGGCCTTAACGCTTAGAGTACAAAGGAGAAATATTTTCTTCTTAGGGATATGGCCCTTTTTTCTTCTCTGTAGCTAATTGCACGGACTAACAAACCGTATCTAGAAGTAGACACAAAACAAGGCAGGAAATAGTGTCATTTTTTTCTGCGTATCCTACTGCTTCAGGTACCTAGGCTCTGATTCAGCCAGTGAAGCCAGCATATGCTTCTCTGTACATTTAGTCCTTCATGTCCAATAAACTCAGAACTGGTTGAGTGGGAACAGTCCTGATTAGGCTACCCCACTGCACAGTCTGAACTACTCCCTTTGATCTGAACAGGCAACAGTGATGCTTTCTTACCTCTTGCCTACCTCTGGCAGCTGTCCTTTGCACAGGTACTCAGGTACTCTGTACACAGCTATTTTGCAAAGGGAACATGAAAGAGTTTTGTCCATTTCTAGGAGGAAAAGTATAATTTCATGGTTTCATATAAATGCTTTGTGATGTTGAAGCCATGCTTTTAAGGAGGAGGACACGATTAAAGCACACTTAACCTGGATTTCAGAAGGACACAGCGCAATATTTTTTACAGAAGACAAACTGTTGAACTGTGTTACTCACTGTGAGTAGTGCTTCTGAGCTACTTCATGGCAGTGGGGCTTACAAATATGTGTCATCAGAGCTGGAAGAAAGACCCATGGCCAGAACAAAAATTAAGTCAAAAGAACTTCCTTTAGACCTAATGAAACTTAGTCAAAATATCTAGATTACATTACAGTGGGAATTTCATAACTGATTTCCACGGTCAGGTTTTCACTACTTGTAAATGCGCATGGTGCACCTCCATAGTTTTAGGTTGAAAGAAAGACAGGGGAAGCACTGTCATCTGCAAGTGGTTAGGACTACTGTTGTGTTCCAATTGAAAGTTGACTTTTTCCCACAAAAGGACAATATAAGTCTCATTCAATACGTACTCAAGGTCAGGGTATAATAGGAGCAAGACGGTGCATTTCAGAGTTGGGTTGTTAGACTTGGAATATCAGTATATAATTTCCTGCTTCTGTGGCTTTTGAACTAGCATCTTTTTTAAACCAGAAATTCAAGGTACGTGGAAACCAAAGGAACTCTTTTGCCTTTTTTGTCCTTTTAAAGATGCTGCTTTTTCCTATGCCCTTCAATCATTTCTGTCTACGATTTCTTTAACTATCTCCTGAACGAATTGATTTTGCCACCCTTAGAGGACCTTTCTTATAATCCTTTCAATATGTGTATTTCCCTTTGGATGAAATACAGTAGTTTCATGCTGAGTTCTTACCTGTTCTCAATTTCCTAGGATGTGCATTATGTCATCTTGGTTTTGTTTTTGACAGTGGGAAAAATCTCTGGGTCAATTTTATCAGCCTTCTGCATATGAGGGAAAACATCAGTTAAATCACCACAATGTCTTCCCTTCCCCAGTGAGAACAACCTTATTTTGTTCAATGACTGTCCATTACACAAATCTTTCTGTTTTGCAAGTGCTGTGGGTTTTAATATTTGATGCAGAGATTTAGATCTCATCACACAGTCACGTGGAAAGATTTGGCTTGTAGATAGCAAGAACATCAAAACTCAATTAGGCAGCACACAATTCTTTGGCCATGACTGGTAATTTTTGCTCCCAAAACAGAATTACTGATTTTTACTATCTTGAATTTTATGGAAATGCCACAAAGCGATTCTTGAGGTAAGGACAATTAAACTATGATCTCAATCATACTAGTTTGAAAAGTAACACGTTAGGTGGTAACAGGGGTTACCATGTTTATTGCCTCTCTGTGGTTTCCAGATTAAAACTGGACAGTCAATGAGATTTACAGCAAGCTTCCTTGTCACATTTGTTGCATTTTTTTCTCTGTGAATCTAAGGCTCTAGCTCTATTAAAGTTCTCATCATTACCAATATGTATAAAACTAAAAAAAAATAGCAAATGTGTCTAAGCAAAAAGGACAGTTCCATGATCCATACTTGCAGTGAGCGAAACACCACTCAGCATCTCTGTGACAAAGATGGTATCAGATGAGACCTTTTAGAACTGCAAAGGGGAAATACAGGTTGAAATCTTCTACTCAGAAAGGATTTCTTCTTCTCTTCCACTGGCCAGCTAAAAAAAGAGAGATGATATGTTAGGCATCCATTTCCATCAGTAATTACGACGTTTGCCTCAGTGCCTTGGCCGTGTTTAAGTACATCTTACATGGGGGGGTGCATTCTCCTTTGGTGTTTCCCAAGCTTGTAGGAGATGACCTGGTTGGTACAAAAGCTGTGTAGCTGCATTAGTCTGGCAGTGTTCCCAGGCTTGTCAACCCTATCGTTTCTACTTCCCAAGTGTGCTAAATTTCTACTAATACTCTGCAGAAAGAGACCGAAAGCAGAAATACTTGCTGATACAGCTTTCGGAAATGACCACTGTAGTATAGAACATTAACAAAGTACTCGAAAGTATTTCCAGCAGCACTTGCATACCAAATACCACGCTCACACACTCCACCAAAAAGGACAGACTGTGTAACCTCTCTATCATGGACTGTGCGAGGTTTAAATATGAGCGAATTGAGAATTTATGTGCCTGTTTATTTTAAACAACGAATACATTGGACAGGTCAGCTGTCCAAGTTAGTGACACAGTAACGTTTGTGACGGAACTTTATGTACTACATCTGGGATAACAGCAACAAGAAGAGTTAGGAAGCTAGAAAACGACAGAACTATGAACATGTTCTTATTTACTGACCATATCCCAAACTGCTCCGATCTCGGATTCCCTCTGTATCCAGCCTGGGGCTGACTTCTTTCTGGAGATCAGTACTATGTAATTATCATTTTGTAGCGTGGGATTCACTCACTGTTGACATATTCCTTTGTCTCTGACAGATGCACATGTCCTATGCTGTATCTCTTATCTACCATGGGTATTGCTTTTGTCTACCATGACACCACCTACAGCTAAAGTCAGCTGATATATTGCCTCTTTTCTAACTTTCTTTGGCCATGGTTAAAGGATTTTCACTTGTCTGAATGTCTCTTTTCTTTTCTAAGGATTCTCGTTATATCTGTGAAATGTTCTGGTGTGTAATGACCATGTGCTTCCAGATGGGCTTTGAAAACAGAATACAGACTGCATGTACTTTCCTCGAGATAAGTAAGAGTGAGTACAGAATTACAATTCTTTTAAAGCTTTTGTAGTGTCCAAATAGTGCACTAGGGGAACAGAAAGCTCCCCGCTCATATTTATTACCTTCTCTGCATCGTTTCTCACTTAGAAGGACACTACTTGGTGCATTTTGACAAGCTCTGCGTATTTAAGCCATTTTAAAAATTCATTCATCTGCAAAGTAGTAGTTTATCTCTTATTTTCATTCTCTCATTTGAATTTTCATTAATCGTTCTCATTTTTCTAGGTTGATGCTTATATTCAGAGGCATTTCATAAATATAATGGGTATCAGGGTTTGTTTGATGAGTTCAGTAGTCTCACTGCATGACAGATTTCTTCGATGAAAGTCACCTTCCCCCCTGCCCATGCAATACTTTTCCATATCCAGGAAGCGTTTTTAAGATGAGGCTGCACTGAGGTAATTCTGCCCCTACTTAAATCCTGTGACACCCCATATCCAAAACTCAATACACACACAACTAAAAATAAGAGCTTTTAAAAGCCTTGGTGTTAAGGATTACACACAGGCAGCATCTAGCCCTTTTGCTTGCATTTTTATGCTTCTCCTAGCAGATGCGGCAAACAATCTGCTTTACTCTGAACAATGAAGTGAATGATATAGCAGTACAAATATGAATAATGCTTTTCCACTTTTTTTTTTTTGTGTGTGTGTGAGAAAACAGACAGTAACCCTGACACATGAATAGCAAGCTGTAATTTTGACCTGTACAGACAATAGTCTGCCAGATAGTTGGGATAAAAACATCAAGGAAGAATGAAAAAAGACAGATATACACGGAATCCTGGCTCCACTGGAGCGGATGGGAATGGTGCCATTGATTTGAACGGAGCCAGGATTTCATTGTGAAAGCCTCGTTCAGCTGTAAAAGTTGTCACTTTTAAGCCTGTACACCCTCATGCAGTCAGTACCAAACTCCAGATGAAATGATTGGTAGTCTTTCATATTGCACAACTTTTTTCTTAACAGCTGACCCTTTCTCTTACTTAAATACAACTTCCTTCTCCAAGACATTTATTGAATGCTTTTGTTGATTTTAATATGGCTTTTAGCAACTTTCCCACATTCAAGCAAAGCCTAGTAGAGCTGTTTGCATCCGCTCAATTCCTCTTCCTGTTCTTCTCTTTTGTCAAAATCTCTGTGAGCACAACTGAAACTAACTGAAAATAACACAGAAACTGGTTGAACTGTGGCACCTTTTGGCTGCCTGATAGTAGTAATCTTTATCATCACTTTGTCCGCTTTTGTTCTTGGCGATACATTCAGATAAACTACTTTTCTACTGCTGCTATCATCATTATGCCAGACACTAAAGTCACAAATATAGGGGCGGATGTTTGGGGAACCTTCATGTGGTTGTTTCATTGGGGAATTTCTTGCTTGCTATCTACAGTCAGTGCATCTGTCTACCCTCACCCTTGAATTTTGGAGAGGCTTTGTGGTTCAAAGAGGGAAAAAGAAGACAGAAGAGGCCATTTATTTCATATTATGCTTAGTATAAAATATTCAATGTTGTAACTTACAATAATGTAACATCATGTGACTTACATAAACCATTATAATGAGTTCACAAAAGAAAATGCTATCATATTATTTAGGACTGTGTATTATCTGTTAAAATTAAATAAATCGCCCAAACTAAGCGAAAGTAATCTTAGACAAAATAGCAAAATTACGATCAAAATATTAGTACAGTGACAGTGAAGTGAGCTTGACCCTGGGTAGAAGTCGCAGGTCAGACAGCACGTGGTGCAGCTCCCATGACGTTGGCAGGCAGAGCCTTCACCTGCTGACAGCTATTGCTCTCCTTACTGGACTGAGCGGCCTGGGAGGGACTCCTTTTAGATACCTGACAAGGAAAACTCTCCTCCAAGAAAGATTTATGTGAAAACAATAGTACCTTGCCCCTCTCTGCCACTGAGCCATCACATAGTAGAAGAGCAGAGCAACTACCTGGCACGAGGAAGAAAGCAAACATTTTTCCCATATGTTTCCTGCAAGCAGAATGTGTATGGTGGCTTTTACAGATACCACAACAAGCGCCAAGGTAACGGCCAGACTCTGTCTCATGCTCCAAAGGGAGTTTTGTGACATTCTCCACACCAGCACCTTTCATCAAACCCACCAGCAGCACTCAGCTTTTGGCCCTTCCTGAATTTCTAAGTTCTGCACCACATTTTGCTGTATCTTAACTCTACGGCAGTGGTTCAACCATGTAAAGCCTCGCAAGACCCCAGCTCCTAGGAAACGCTAAGAAGCACCATCGCACAGATGTCAGAAAGCAGATGGCACCTGCCAGGTCCCATTTACTGCAGTGGGTGAGGAGAAATAGGGTTAAGGGCGGCTTCTCTCACCGCTCTGGCAAGCGGGAGCTCTGCCTTTTGCAGGCTCTGCCCTGTTGGAGTCCCCCAGCTGTGTCCTCCAGCCCCCAGCACCTCTGAGAGGAGGGAATGCAGCTATTTACCTGTCTGATGCCGTGACTGAGACCTGAACGCGGATTTGCTAGGGAGACAATCGAAGGGAAACTTGTGAAAATATGTGTCCTAGCTATATCCAAAAGAAACCCATGCTAAGAACAAGTCACATGAGTTTAATAAACACATCTTTAAAATAGTTAACACTTTCACTGAAAAATTTCCAGTGATCCCAGCCCCTGATGGAAGTGTCATCGGGGGTACACCTACGGCTGTCAGATTTGACATATAAAATCAAGTCAATCTGCTTCAAATTCAGTTTGAGGAGGAAGAGGGTAAAAATTAAACACGATTGGTTTAGAATGAGATGGTTACTTTGTAGTTCTTGACCCTTTTATTTATAGTAAATATTTGCCTTGCCTTGGAGTAATTTTTATTTTGGATGTCTGTAATTAATGACATGGTTCATTAGTTGCAGGGAAGCTAATGTAGCTCTGCTATACAGTAGTTCACATAATTGTGGGAGGTAACTCATTCCACATGCTCGAACATTGTAATTTCAAAATATTTTCCTAATAGTTCTCAAATAGAAATATTTCTAAGTGTACATCGAAGAATACCTATATCCAAGTAACATTAACAGACCGGAGTTTAAGCATAACATGCCAAGAAGTATTATTTTTGGCTGTAACATAATTGGTATCACATGCTGTTGCTACTTTATATACTCTTTTCCTTTTTTTTCCTTAACTTTTATTATTTTATATGGGCACAGTATTACCTGAGGGTGACTTTGCATAACAAGACGTAGGTGTATAGTAGGTACTGGAATTTTAGCCATTGAGTTTTCTTCCTTCAAGCTGCAACAAATACATGAAGCAGTTAAAAAAACTAATCTAGCAAATATTTCCCCTTACACCTGGCAGAATAAATATAATCTTAACATGGCATTTTAAAAATCAATTTAGATAGGAAAGTGAAGCACAAGACCTAGAATAAGACTAAATTTGGAATGAACGAACACAGTGAACACTGCTATAAATCTCATTTTTATGTAGCGTCATTCAAGTATTTCAGCTCTTTTGTCTTCCTCACCTTCAGGAGAGGAAGTAAGATCTTCAGGAGACTGGTAACGTGGCAATCCATATCCCTGTGGCTGTGTGGGTCCTTTACCCACTCTTTACGATGAACTGGACACTCATCTTCCACCCTATAAAACTCTTTGTACGTGGGACGACTGAAGACTTATCCTTGTCATGTGATGGCGAGATGCTCAATGCTGTGTGCCCAAGCTAAAAAGCAACTCAGAAATCCCAATAGTGAAACAGGTACAGGAGGATGTTCCTGTTCCATCCTGCAGCTGTTTAGTGGGTGACCTGGGGGGAGAGCAGAGCAGTTACAGCACAGTGCAGAATGTGAAATATTTACCCGTGTTTGCTCTCAACACCTTTACACAGACGTGGTAACGGAGATGTAATGGTACTGAGGTGGTGGCAGTGGATATTCCTTGTTTCATAGGTGCTCAAGAGGGACTTGCTATGGGTTTTTAAAGAAACAGTTTTTAAAGACTTTCAGGATATACTTCCAAGTATGAAAGGGTTCTCTAGCTACCAAAACAGAAGGATTTACTTCCAACCCTGCTAAGTAAATAAAGTCATTATATGACCTGATCAGCTTACGCTAGAGTCTTCCATCATCACGCAATAAATGCATTAACAGCCCAAACCGACTCAAGATCGAATATCAGTACTTGCCATACTTTGAATACTGAACAATTATCTAAGTCACCAAACCTGAAATCCATACTTCAGGTCCAGGCCTAAATCTCTGTAAAGTCCATTGGAGCCTATCCATTGCAGCCTTTGGGTCAAGACACCTTCCAGCTGCCAGCAGAGCGTGTTGAGTCCTGACCTCGGGTGTGTTCCTGGCTGCGCCCCAGCTCCAGAGGTGGGGAGAACCTGGTCTCCTTGGGACGGGGCCAAGGCACACGGGTCAGGCAGGGATCCGGCCATTTGACATTTCATAGTCTGGGCAAGTGGTGGACCACAACAGAGGTTGGTACCTCTGGGGTTACCTGTCCTGCCACGTACAGGTGGCCTCTGAAAGTAAAATCAAAGTTACACACCTGCAAAAGTACCGGTATGTTAAAATACTTCAAATACACAGTTTACATACACAGCTGCAAATCCAGATTCGTTCTGGAAAGCTGAAAAATGCTACATGTGGCTTATTGTGATAAGCAGGTGTATGACACAGGCAGTGCCATTTTTAAGGAAACAGGACTGGGATAAAAACTATGAAGAAATGGGAAGTGTTTGTCCACTTGAGGAAAAATAATTCAATTATTTTGTTATTTTCAGGTTTGAGCTATATTTCAATACAACTGAATTGTCTAACATAACACTCCTGTTATATTCTACCCAAAATATTCTGGCATGCTTTTCGCATTGGGGTTTGATCTCAGTAAGTATTCAAAGACAAATTAAATGCTGGAAAAGGGAAAAATATTTATATTCTAAATAGCCATATGCAAAAAAAAAGTCAGTGCTATTTGAAATGTAAATCTTATTAATGAGAAAATCAGCTAAAATTATTTTATTTGGATAAAATTAGAACTGCTATATATCAAATTTTCTTTTCACTTTGGTGTAGAGTACAAACTTATTCCACCGGGCATTTTAAGACAAATGTAACTAACAAGAAAAATACTGAAATTAGTATCTATTTTTATGGCAATAAAATAGTGATGTCAACTAGGAAGTAAAAGAGAAATGTAAATTATGGAAATGGTCAATACTGAAAGCTTCCTCGCCAAAAGCTTGTTTTCAAGATTAACTGTGTGATAAGAATTGCTGCTATTACTTCCTTATGCATTACATTACATTTCTATTATACAAACGAAACTAAAAGACAGTCCCCAACCAAAAGCTTATTTTAATAATTTTAATAATGAATAGTCAAAGTTGCACACATTGCCTGGGTTTTGCCATTGCCATTTGTGCCACAGGGAGGGTGTTAATTACAGATCCTGGGAAACATTCCCTAATTTTACCGCTGCATCAGAAAAGCAATGAAAAGCATAATTCACATGATATATTCAGGTAGTCCTAAAAAAATCACTTTGGCTAACTGTAAGACTTTTGAGTACCCAGAACAGCATCCAACATTATATGAAAAATCCAGACTGAGATGCAGTTATGTGACTCACGGCTTGGCTTCACGAACGAAGATCTGGGAAGGGCTTTTCCCACGCTCACTGCAGGCGATGAGTGCACCCTTCGGGCCTGCGCGGTGGATTTTTTAGGTGAGGCACCAGCGTGCACGGAACTGGCTCCACCCTTCACACCTGAGGTTCATCTGCCAGGGCCTGGCGAGCTTGGATGGTGACAGCGAAGTCCTCGGGTCGTAGGTTTGGTCAGAGTATCCTTCTCTGAGATGGATGAGCCTTACAGGGCTAAACGAGCTCCATCTGCCCGGGTCTGGAGTCAGAGTTGTCCTTCTCCTAGGATGGCTGCCCGAAGGCTAGTGAGCCCATCCTGCCCGTGGACACACTGTGTCTGACCCTTCAGCTGAGACCTGTCTGGCCTGGGAGACCCCACCGGAGGCACATGCCACCACCAGCACAGCTCTCAACCTCACAAGGGCACGCAAGCTCCTTTCCCACGGCAAGGGGGTGCCCGTGAAAGAGTATGTGACTAGTTCTAGTCAATATTAGTAAATCAGACTGGTTTGAAACAAAACAATTCTGAGTACAGCACTTGAAACAATACAATATATTAGTTATTACATCTTAGATATAAAATTAAAGAGGTTCCATATTGACTCAGTATGAATTTCCTACCCAGCTTGTAAATCACAATCTTTTTTTCCTTTTTCACATATTTCAGTGTAATCCATCTATCTCCTATTTTAAGTAACAACAATCTGTAATGCAAACAGAAATAGCGCAGTTAGTTCATAACGAACGCTGGCAAGTAATAACCACAAATATATTTTACACTATGACTCTGTCTTCAGAAACTATTTTAGAACAGCAACATCAACAGCAAAAGAGCTTTTTTCTGTGCGCTTACGTTAGTATTTCTTTGGGACCAGCTACACACCCGACGAAGTGACTCCTCTGCTTGCTTGGCTGCGCTTCACATCGAGAAGCTGTGGAAGAACACGTGATCTGGAAGAGCCTGAGCTGGAAGACGTGTTTCAGAAGCCCCAAGAAAGTACTGGAACTGTTGCTGGGTGATCAGCCCAAGGGATTGGGTTAAACCTCGCCCAGAGTTAAACTCCTGGCTTGTCAGATGACACCAACTGTGTCATGGGACACATTTCTCCCGCTGAGCACATGGCCTGGTAGTGTAGACGCAGTGTGTGCTTTGCAAACATAAATGATACAGGATTACTAATTACCAGTGATGCGTTTCCAGGAAGTCACATATTTCAGCTTCTACAAAGCTTGGTAGATGGAGTACTTGATTCAGTAGGAGACCTATTATTTTGCCATTAAAATGGAATTTATTTGTCCTACATTTGCCAGAAAACGTTTTTATGCATTCTAAATACCTAAAAAATAATTTAAAAACCAAACAAACTCCCCCTCTCCAAAGGGAGATGGAAAGACAGTATTTACAAGGAAGGAAAGAGAAGCATAGCTAGATGACGGCTAATTCACCACGATTTGCAAAACCCTTTGATATGAGAAACAAAAGTTGGTCTGCTTAGGTGAGAATGAGTTGGAACGGTGGAATGAGACTTCTGTTACTTGGAAGGGGAGTGCTAAACCATGGTGTATCCTCACTTGTTTAAATCAAAGGGCTTTCACTACTTCTCATGTTTGATTCGGCAATGCTGAAGTTAATGCAACTTTGTCCTTGGGTTCCATGTGAGCTGATTCAATGGTTACCATTAAAAATGTCGATATAAACCCACAGATACTTCATAAGTCATAAGGGGCATTTGGGACTTTTATCCTAAGTCCTACATAAAATACTATCTGAAATTCAGAGATATCGTTGGTAAACTGTTTGGAAAAGAGAATATTTTTTTTTTCCTAATGGAAGTCACTTTATAGAACATCCAAAAAGTTGTCATCTTCTTATCCATATTTATGAAGGAAATTCGCCATTTAAAATTTCCTGGTAGAATTCAACTATTTGAGTTAATTTTAATTTCAGAATGAATTAGGCCTAAAAACTCAGCTGGCTATACCAAGAGAACAGACTTCCTTGTATTCCACACACACCCTCCCCCCAATTTTGGACATACTGAACATAAAGCAAGACAGGCAGACAGTCTTATTTACTTGTAGCAGAGACATTGCCAAGTTCATAGAAACAACCTTTATCAAAAGTTTTTTTGTCCGTTATATTTCTCTTCCAGATACATTTTGAATTTTCATTTCTTTTCATATTCCCTTAGATACTTTGTTGATTTTTCTGTCTTGGCAACACAGACTGTCATTATATCTTGCTTTAAAATGTGTTGAGTGATTAGAGAGGAGTCAGCGCAAAAATAGCAACAGCCATGACTGCCTGTGCCTGACCAAAAATACCCAACCCTGCATGCCTGCAGACGCATCGAGCTGGTGAGGACACCCGATGGTGACCGGGTTGAGAATGAGGCTCACTGAGAAGCTGTATAACAACGACAACTGAGGATCAGCCCAGTTTGGTCTCTTCTGTCTCTACTTACTCATTTCTCTTGGGAGACGTTGTCTATTTACTTCCCCTGGGTAAACTACAGGTGATAAGTTCAGGTCTGTCTTCTTCCTATTTTCTTCTTCTAGGCCTCTTTTCTCAATTAAAAAATAAATAAAAGCTCTTGTAGCTAATTTTGTCAGTATCTTAGACATTTCCTTGTAGCATACCTATCTGCCACCTCTCTTCTGGTTTTGTTTTTAATTTCTGTCTTTCAGAGCAGAGATGATGCATTTCAGTGTTTTGCAGAATGATCCATCACATAGAGACTTACTCTCACTCTTAAAACCTCATCACAATAGTTAATAAACTGTTAGCAATCATCTGCACCCCAATGATGCTTTCACAGTTTGAATTGGTTGAAGGCCTTTCCCCTAAAAAAAAGAAAAATTAAAAAAAATAAACAAAAAATCACAACTGGGATTTTCCCACCGAAGCCACCATGAGGGGGCCATGTGCTTCACACCGGTGTAAGCTATCAGTCAGTACCTCATTCCACCCTCATGTCCCCAACCTACTACCTTTTCTGTCTTGAAATGTATTTGCTGATTACGTTTGTTTTATTCACCATTGTGTGCCCCTTTCTCATAGTGGAATTCCTGTCAAGGTCTTTCTACAGATTTTCAGGATAAAAGCAAACCAACTACCATATTTTCTTGTGGGTGAAG
The DNA here is from genome assembly GCF_000710305.1 of Buceros rhinoceros silvestris. Classification (NCBI taxonomy): domain Eukaryota; kingdom Metazoa; phylum Chordata; class Aves; order Bucerotiformes; family Bucerotidae; genus Buceros; species Buceros rhinoceros. Next base: position 43,448 of record NW_010413337.1, on the reverse strand, counting down.
CTTTGTGTCTTGGCCAAAAGCCATTTATAGAAGGAATACATCAGTTGGAGGCCTTCCTCTCCAGTCTAAATGAGAAATTGCTCCTTATGTTGTCTTTCATCTTTTAAATGTGTTCTGAACTGATCTGAGCAGCTGTCTATGTTAGATTTATTCTTTTGCGTGTTCACTGATGTTCTTGTCTATGGTAATCAGTCTTCCTTCGTACATCTTGAGCATTATCTTCTTAATCAAGTTTATTTTCAGACCCCATTTATTGGCTTTTATGGTCCAGTTCCTCCATTAATTCTTGTAGATTGAGTTTTTAGACCAGCATGATATCTGAAAATCTGATTTACTTAATTTTTTTTAATGGTGGGTGTTCATTTCTCTCATTCTAGACATTCCTTTTACAAAATTGCTATAGAATATCCGCAAACAGCTTTAAAACGGTAATATCACATCGGCTTATTTCTCTCTCTCTTTCTCCCTATAAATACAGAAACATGCACATATATAAATAATCCCACACAATTTAAGCACGTGGTGGATGTTCCACATTGCTGTGTGCTTCCTGGAGACGCAAACCAGTGTAATATTTTTACATGCTTAAGCTTTGCAAAGTTCTGACTCGAGTCTTCCTCCCGCCAGCCAGCTGTGTCCGTGCAGTCTGTGAATGCCGTACAGAGTAACCGCTAGGTCTGTGCTTGTTCTCCTCGAGTATCACACAGAACAAAAGCTCACCTGTTCCCATTGTTTAACCAGTCACTACAGTGTGGCAATACCTGCAGGAGGTATCTTTCTTTACACATTGCATTTCCGAAAGGACTCAACCCCTTTGAGCTTAACAGCTTCTGGTCTGAGGCACCGCTGAAACGGTTTGGAGTCCACCACAACAACTTCCAGCATTAGGGTTTCTTTTTGCTGCCTGATTCATTGCCGGTTCTGTTTCACCTTTGGGATTTTTGAACCCTGCGTCCCTTTAGTAGGAGGAATGCTTATTTAGCCACCCTCAACCCCGCAGTTGAGTAAATGAAGTAGTTGCCTGCTGCTTTGTCGCCAAAATTTCCAGTTTCTGAGGTCAGGCTTGACCTACTGAGCAGCTCTGTTGCAGTGCTACGTGATGACAGGCCAGGCTCACTGAACGACTCCTCCCGGTTCACCATTTACTGCTTTCCCCGTACTCCTAACTTCATTCAGGCACCCTGCCTCTTCCCCCAGATGCTTTAATTCAATGGAAATTGTGAGGGAAATTTGTCTCCATGCCCAGGACCCACAAAAGTCCCATAAACCACTTTAATTTTATTACCTAATCCTGATTATTGAGTGTTTTGCCATCTACCTAGAGTTTGCCAGGGTTTTGGTCCAAATACAAGGCTTAAATAATGCACCAGGCCTTGGAATGGAAATGAGCTTCTTCCTTTCTTTACTGAAAGTCCTGATGGCTGCCGCTAACACCTGTCACTCCCCTGACATAAATGTGATCAAAAATTCTCATCTTGCCTTCTAGCAAAGAGCATGCTCGTTGTGAGTACTGAACAACACGGCACTACAACAGAGACTGCCAAAGTATCTTTAAAGAAACATTTTTAAAAAATGAACAGGCTTTGTAAAAGCCAGGTGGCAGCTACCAGCCCAACGCAGTGGGTGGCTTTCACCTATCCTGCTCTAACACCACAACAGGATTTATGGCAGGTAAAAATACAGTTGCAGCTCACGGTGTTGTTCTTCACCTTCACAGTCTGGGAGCTGCATGCATTTTCGTTTCATCTGCAGTTCAAGATCAGAGAGGGTATAAAATCCAAGGGGGTGTCTATCTCGGCAGATCAGCTGAAAGCACACCCAGCACCAGCATTACGTTTCTCACCTGAACCATCAGTGTGATGGCCAAAGCCTGGTCCGTGCCCACGTGCTTCCCTCATGGGGAAAGGAGAGTGTCAGAGGTAGTGATTTAAAAGGGGACTTTGTTCGTCTCTGTTGGACAGCACACAGCAAACAGATGTTAATGCTGAAGTTCTGCTGTACTTGTATTATTGTGGGCTTGCCTTCAGAGCGTTGAGTTACATACATGTGAAAAATAAATAAAACCACACAAGCACACGTCTGCTACAGCTCAGGCCAGTCGGTGTCAGGTATCTTGCTTATTTTTTTTTTTTAACTGAAGATGCTTAGGCATTTAATAGTTTGAGACAGAAAGAGGTCCCTCTGTTGGCTTGTGTTCAGGCTTGTTTGTGTTCAAATCCACGTTTTTGGAACAGAGAATCCAAAATGAGCACATATTGAAGTCAAATGATGCATCAGCCACTGAGCATGGCTCTGGAACCTATCACGCACATCATCTCACAGAACTGAGTTTGTGAAGCACTGTGCTTCAAGGGGGTGAAGTCCCTTGCTAAGTTAGGCTCCACTCCATCCGGCCTTTATGCACGTGCTTAATTTTTTGCAAAAAAAAAGCAGTTCTACCAAAGGTGATGGAGCTGTACAGGAACCTGAATAAACCTTCTAGTTTAGTGCTCGTTGGATCAGAGCCACTGACTGTTATACTGCAATACAGAGGTGAAAACTTACTGAACAGAGACAGCACTTTCTTTCAGGAAACGGTCTCATTCTTCATCTGCTTTTCACAAATTTAACCATCAGACACATCTGAATTATATTTCCTTATTCAAACATGCTGCCATTTATAACACTTAAAATTTTATGTAGTTTCACAGCTCTCAAGTCAAAAAAGAATGAACAGGTAGTGAATAAAAAGACATCTGCCATTCTAATAAACATTTTGACATTAAATTCAAAATTACACACTCTAAGTAGAGCAGAAACTGTTAATTTTGTTTCATAATGTCAGTTCAAAGTAAATATTCTCAGATTTTATTTTTTTAAGAAAAAAATGTTGGGTTTTTTCCCCCAAGGAAAAAATATTTTCCATGGAAAAATAAGGTTAGAGCTAAACCATACTAAAACTTTTTGCCCAAAAATGTTGACCACAACTCAATACAACTTAACAGCTACCCATATTGTTGTACAACCGCCATCACTTCTTTTGGTGGCATGCAGTCTTTCCTCAAAATCTATTGTGTTTTTTATCTGTAATGCATATAAGTTATTTTTTAGAGAAGTAATGCATTGTGACAACTGCCAAAATACAAGCACATTTAATATGCCGTGACATTTAAAAAAGACCACAACCATTTCTTAGAGAGGCACTGTAACTCTTTTTCGGAATTAAAGAGGAAATAAAGAGCCAAAGTGTACGGTGTATTATATACATAATTGACCAATCATCAAAATGACCAAATAAGTTCAGGACTCAGCCTGTGTGTTACACACAGCTAAGGAAGTGGCATAAATTAACTAAGCTTCTGTATTTTAGTTTCATTTCAAACCATATTACTAGAGCTAGGGAAAAAACTGCCTGGGGGTACACACTTCCCTCAAGCTGTGGAGCCTCGGCAGAGCGTCATTAAAGGCACTCAGCGGTGTTTCTACGTATGCCTCCAGCTTTGGTTCAAGAGGTTCTGCCTCTCTGTGCCAAAAACATAAGCAGGCATTTTTAAATGAACAGTTTAAAACATAATAATTGGAAGTTAGAGAGCACATCTCATCCCAAGGGATCCTGATACACTTTACAAAGCTATCAGACTAACTCCACAACCGTCTTACAGCAGCCAAATGTCTCCTTCCTTCTACAGCAGATTTCTCTGTGCAAAGGCAGTTAGAATCAGGCCCGCAATCAAGTGAGGAAAGCTGGAAGCATGAGAGAGTAACTAAACTTGTAGCTGGAGAATAAAACAAAGTGCGTGGCTCCCTGCAGCACACCGCTGTGTATCACACACAATCCTGACTGCAGTGGAAAACTCCTTGTTGGGGAAATAATTTGCAGATACTCATCATCAACTACCAGATACTTCTCATTTCAAGCATTATTGAGAAAAGCAATAGAGAGTTGAATTAAAGCATTAGTATCAATCTCTGTTATTTGTCAACTGTTTCCCCTCTGTGAATCAGCAGATGATGTGCGCCTGATTTGTCACCTCTAGATTTTATCTACACACGTTACAGTTTTCATCCCCTATTCATTACTTATCGTTGGCAGCACTAGCTGAAGTGTGACTAGAAGGCCTTCCCTTCTGGAAGTGTATAACAATTTAGAGGATTTGTTCACTTCCCCCCTCCCACCCCCCCCTTTTGGAGAGCTGCAAAGCTCTGTAGATATTTTACACTGTTCTCAGTGGCCACTCTTTTCAGGGTTAGAGTTCCAAAAACATACAAGTCCTCTAGCAATTTTCCCATGCTTAGTACAACACTTGATCCTGAACACAGATTGTTTTGTTACTATGAAAAAGAAATCAAAGGGTCCTTCCCATAACAGCTAGCTCTCTAAGAGTACATAATTTCTATATAGTCTATTAAACTATTCCACCTCCAACTAAAGTATAACCCATTTTGAGGTCAAAGTTTATCAGTGCATCTGACAGTGTATGTTTAAATATTTATAGAAATTGTCACAAAGAACGAGCACTTACCCCAAATCCTTCTGTACCTTTTAAATTACCCAGACAAGATTTAGATGTTCACATCCTTCCTTAACAACCATCAGGATTAAGCCTATGCAAAATTCCCCCAGCTTCTATCCCTTACAGAGCCTCCATCAGGAACGTAAGACCCAAAATTCACAGAAAAGGAAGTATTCTGCAAAACGTCCTGAAGATCCGTCAGCACATTGAGGCTTTTCCAGTAAGGGGTTACATTAACAAAGGATTTATATACACCTGCCTCCTCTCTTCAGAGTGAAAGGGGATGCCTTTGCTCATTTTAACTATGGAAGTTATGATGCTTGAAAGTCATTCTCTCATACAGGATAGTCCAAAGCTGCTTTGGAGCTTTCTAAATCAAAGCTAGTGTCTTAAATTCCAGGAGCTAATACCTGTAGACAGCAAAGCAGCAGGACTCTACGCTGTTACACCATCACCTATTAAGTAGGCAGCACACTACTTCATCAGTCTGCTCTCCTGGAGTTAAGGGCTAATCAAAGGTGCACGGCAGCAGCCTCTTCTGGAAAAGGCTCCTGGTCCGCGTAAAAACCCCCAACCAGTTAAACTCTCTGCCAGGCACAAATCTGACCCAAAGAATCCCAACCAAGCAGCCTTCAAAAATGGGGGAAACACCAGACTGGCCACATCATCTCTTCCCCCCCATTCCGCAGCTGTACCTTCAGTTATATTAGGAAGAGGTTTCAGCCCGTAAAGGTCCCACTCTGACCTTAGATTTACCTCACACTGAACTAGGCACAAAACGTCGCTGGCTGAATTGGACACAGCGTTGTTTTAAAGCTGGGTGGCATTAGCCAACTGAAAACCTTTCAGACTACACCTCCTGATTAAGGGCTTCTCTGTACTGGGAAATTTACCAGCATAGTTATAGCGGCTTAATTATAACTGTTATAATTAAGATATAAATATAACTCTCTATTTGGACATTTATATAAGGACTATGAGTGCTTATCTCCGGTTTAGCTTAAGTCACTTTGAAAGCTGTTTAAGGAGAAAAAGATATCTTTATTCCATACTAAATATATCCAAAGGAGGAGTTATACTGGCCAGACTGGTATAATTACATCTGGCATAATTATACCAGTATAACCAAGCCAAAACATGTTCCCTTGCCGACTGTCCTTCTTAGCAGGCTCAAGTACACGTTAAGAGAATAAGAAAGGAGCAGGAAGCACAGGGAGTCCCCACCTGACAGCCTCCTTGGGAAGCACGCGCCCTTCAGCACTTACTGAGGTTGTGCAGCAAGGCACAAGATTGACAACTGAGATAACACAAACACTTTGACTTGGCAATTATACTTGTGCAAAGCGCCAGCACTCAATAACCAGAACTGATCAAGAGCTCTACTCATGCCCTAGTGAAGGAGTAGCACTGGTAACAGCTGACCAGCCCTGGCTCAGAGCAGGGAAGCATGCCAGCTGCTCAGCGCTCCTTGAGAGACTCCCATGCTAAAATATAAGCTTACATGGTGTACTTAGGAAGCGGCTCTAATATTCTACTTCCTCTAATAAGGAATCATATACAGTGTGAATCTGGCATCGCTGTAATTTGGACTTTTTACTGACATGTCAGATTCTTACGTACATGTCCCTCCACATGCAACTAGTGTCGTTCTTCCTATTGACAGAGGTGCACAGAAACTGGAACCTTTTCATGTTCATAGAATACTGAAAATCTTATGCGAATATTCATTTAAATTTTTAAAGAAACATGTTTGAACTAACATTTCACTGGGATTATCCATTATTTTTATCAGCAGAAAAATAATCTGAAATAATTGCAGTAATAGTTCTGAAGAATGTGCATTTGTCTTTATAACAAATTGATAAACACTAGCAATATGCAATACCTTATGAGCCTTTCACCAGAAAGAAATAAAAACAAATGGGGATATCATTTGCTGTCAATTAGTTAGAGAGCTTTGGCTCTTTGAATGTTTCTGTTTATCCCACTGGACTAAACAGGTCTCACCTGGTAGAGAGCTGCCTTCAACGGACAGAAAATTAGCTGGACTGTATTTTATCTGTGGTAGCCTTTCTGAATCACTTTAACAGCTCTGTTCAAAAGCCATTTGCTTATATTTGCGCTATCTCAGTTGCCTTTGATTGCTAAAATTTAAGAACTTCAACTTAAAGCAAATTAATTTCAACCAGGCAGAAACCAATTCCACCTGGAACATGGATACAGGGCCCATGGCATGGGTGAAGATAGAATGACATATTGCTAACTGTGGAAATCCAGGAAATCATCTCCTGAAAACTCAGGAAGATTTACGCCTTTCTAATCCAATCATAATTCACTTCCACGAAACATGGAATGAAATCCACAGAGAATCATCCAAGGAAATTCTTTGAGCAGACATGTGGGGAAATTCCTCAGTAAAGGTAAAAGGTCATATGTTAACCTGAGACAACTGGAAAAAAAAAAAAGAATAATCACGGTCTCCAATCCTTAGAAAAATGGCCATTTTCTGAGAACTGTGTAGGTCAAAGAAAAGGGGGAAAACACAGCAGCACCGCAGATATAAATAGCATTACTTCTTGCAATTGTCTTAAGCAAAAGGTTAAATTCACTGTAGCTGAAGGAGGTAACACAGGAGTGACCTTGAACCAGCAGATCTTAAGAAGAGTCAGGAGGATAACATGATTTAAAACTCTGCTGAGAAAAACAAACTGGCTAAGAAGGCCAGAAACAGCAAGGTGCCAGGTGCCAGTGACCACCCCACCCACTGCCTGCAGTGGAATACAGAGTCAGGCCCACGTGTCCTTTTTTTTCTGCTGAAATTGTTCTAAGTAGGTGTCATTTGTCCTTCCAATACAGCTTCCAGCAAACTGACTGGAAACAGAAGGAAAAATAGCATTTTGCTGCCTTTAAGCCTCAAGATAAATCCAATACCTTTTCTTTCCCTGAAACTAAAGGAAAGATGAATAGGCAGGGAAGTCTTAAAATACTATAGTCCATACTGCATTTAAGAACAGAATTTTAAAGTGCACCATGGAGCTCAGTTACCTTTGAAAGGTCCTACCGAGCCACTCCAAGTAGGGCACAAGTGCTAAAAAGCACATTATGTAAACGTATTAATAGGAAATGAAGCTGATTCTGTCCAACAAATCCTTGAAAAATATCAAGTGAAAGCAAACAACTGAAAAAAATACTGTCATCTGAGGCCTCTCAATAGATGTTCTGTTCTAATTCTCACACACACACCCCCAGCCCGTACATTAGACACTTTAGAGTCAGTCCACGTAGGGAGGACAGATGAAATGAAGTGTAGGGAGTCTTGTTGTGAAGTGCATGGACAGAGGGAATGCTGCTGCACTCTTCAAATTCACGGGGGAGGGAAAGCAGACAAAGATTTACATTCTCTGTTGAAGACTGGACCAGAAGATTGTGAAAGAGTTATGCTGTCACTTGAGAAGCCAGCTTGAAATATATGTGGCCCATAATATTCCATGAATTACTGCACTCCAGTGCATAGGTATAGACTAGGTTAAGAGGGTGTAATCAGAACCAGAAAGCAAGGATGTTCTAGGATGACATGTTGCTTATCAATATCTGCATAAGTAAAATAATGCTCTTTACAACATAACTTTTTTCCCAGAACTACAGTATATACAAATATGCACACAGAGATACATACGCGCACTCACATGCCCTCTGTAATACTGCAAAACTGGCTCTAATGGTAGCAGGCTATCTGTAAAACTCCAAAACGATTCACTGAGCTCTTCATCTTTTTCTATCTGATGCTAGTGTTTGGTGGTTTGTTGGGTGTTCTAAGATTTTTTTCAGAACTCATGGAAAAAAGTAAGTAGGAATAGAAACACAAACTGGAAGAATTTAAAAGGACCAAAAGCCCTATAAGCTATAGCAGAAAAGATCCATCATGATAAAACTATGGAGAAGAAACAGATGTGGAGTCCAGCAGTCTCTAAAGACCAGAACAAAGAATGATAGGTCAATATTATATCCATTCGCTTTCTTTTTCCTTCTTCATGAATGCTGTGATTGTGCTTCTTCAGTGATTAGTCAGCTATTAAAAAAATAAAAGAAAAATCTGATCTACTGATATGTTGAAGCATTGTCTGTTTGATAAGCACCGGTTTTTTCATTTATAGGAGATGCAAATCTCTTCCAGAAGACAGGGCAGGTAGTAGAAACTGTTTCTAGAAGTGCAGTAACAAACGGGCCAAGAGGCTTGTTGGGAGTATTTTGCAACGTTACTCAGTTATTTAGCTACGTTATATCTTTTAGAACAGTTTAACACTCTCTTCTTCCATAAAGTAGACTTTTGAGGTTATTACACTTCAGGTCTTACAGGCACTGTTCAAGATTTCTCTGAGAGAGAAAATGGTACTTCTAGCAAGCATGATAAACATGACAAACACAACATATTTAAGAGGATCTTAAGGTAACAGATATTTTAAGGGCTTTATACACTTCAAGTTAAAGCACTAAAGATATGGAAATATCTTTAGGTACAGATACCTGTACCTATATACCTGTCATTTCTACTAAATAAACAAGACTCTAGCAGCATTTGCAACAGAAGTGAGATTTTTTCACTTGATTTCTTACTCTGTGTCCATTTAAATCCTCAGCCCACCTCGTCTCGGGACACTGTGGATAAACATGCTGAACATGAAACTGATAGGTAAAATTCTTTAGGGGCCGTATCTTTACATCGCTTGTGGACCACGGACTGAATGACTAGGCTCCTCAATTTTCATTCCCGATTTCATCAATACAGCATTTCTGGGACAAAGTATTTACAGTCCAGTCAAGTGAGGTGCTAGATTACATTTCCTTCCTGATTAAAATACAAATGTGAAATCTTAAGGGATTCACATCCTGAGCTCTCAGCATATAGAATTATATATATTTTTATTGACTGTTACACTAGGCCAGGAGAAGAAAAATATGTCATTCTTCCCTTTCAAGAAGCCGTAATCTTTCCTTTCTATGCTTGACACGTTACAAGGGATTTTTCTTCTTGTGTAAGACTGAGGCAAAAGCTGGACAGGCAGGGAAAGCAGTATAAAGCATAGAGGGATATTTTTCCTGTTTATTTTGCTCATAAAGGGGTTTTGGTTTGGTTATTTTTTTTTTCCACATTGAGGCATTCTCCACAAATCTGTCAGATGCAAATGAAGATAGGGTTGCTGAATTTGGAAAGGAATGGGCAGGACAAATTTCCAGATTTTCTGCCATGAGTATCAGAAGGATAAAGCCTTCCTCTCTCAAGCGAAACAGTTAAGAAATTCATGGTTTGTCCTAATCTGAAACAGCATTGCCTAGAGGTCCCAAATGCAGAGCTGAAAATATGCAAGAATCTTTGGTGCATTAGGAGCTGTAGATCATTTACATGCTTGGCAAGGCAATTTAAGATCATTGTTTACTGTTAAGAAGTTCTCAAGTGTTTATTGAAAACTATGTTAAATGTGAAACTTCTAAGTGTCTTCTATTAGAAAAAATCTTTCAAGATAGACAGATGTAAATACATAATGACTGCCATATGTCAAATGGATTTCATGGTTAAAAAAGGGACTTAAATAATGCCTCTCTAAGTTCTTGTAAACCCAAGGTTTTAAAGTTTTTTTCTTTTAAATAAAATCTGGAGGTTTTCTGCCAAGAAAAGTTTTATCAGTGGAAAATAACAATTCTTGACCTTCTTATATCTCACAGAATATTTATCTTCCTACAGAGATCTCTGCTTATATCATTACTAGTGGGCCTAGAGGATATTAACTAGATATCCCTTATTGAGTCCATACTTGTATGAATTTCAGTGTATCACATTAACTTCAGGTTTTAAGCTGAATTCAAAATACTCTTTGTTCACAGTTTCTCCAGAGAATAGATTTCCTGGGAGTTCTTGAAAATATTTGGGTTTGGACTTAGAAGAAGAAAAAGCAGGAAGAATGTCTGCTTTGAAACAAAATGCCTTTCTGAAACCCACAAAGATCTGATGATGGGAAATCACAAGTCTCCATTAGTCTTTATCACTAAGCTTTTTTAAGTCTGTTAGAGATAATGAAATTACAAATTAATTGTGGCTCTGTTTTGGTTTTGATGCTTAGAAACTAGCAGTGTAAGTACATTTTTTTTTCCTTCCTAAATACCTCGCTCACATCTGTAGACATGAAACAGATGTACCTAAACAGCTTCATTAACTGTAACAGATAATAAAATATTGACAGGAACTTGGGATTCTATCTTAACTATTGCACATATCACCATAATGTCTCAGAGGCAGTATTAGAAGATCCAGGAATGCAGCTGGCTGCTTACAAATCAAGTCTATCTATTTTTTTCCCCCACAAACAACATGGGCAAATGAAAACTAATCTTTCATTTTCCAGCTAAACCAAACTGACCAGTGCCAAAACACTAACAAAGAAACGACACAAAACAATTCTTTATTTCCTGTCCCAGGAGCCATCTGCACATTTGCATGTCTGCCAAAAGCATTCTCGATTAGTTCCGCTATCCCAACTAGTCCCAGCTAGCTTTCTCTATTAAACAGTTAGCACTCTCCTCAAACATGTGAATAGCTGATTCAAAACACTTCTTGTTATGAACTGAAATCTGATCTTCCCTTTCTCCTGGAAGTGAAATACCCAGCGTGTTAAAGCTGCAAACCAAATCCTAACACAGGCAAACAAACCCAGCATTAACCACTTGAACTTCTGGCTTTAAGGTTCAAATTTGACTCAGAATTGTCAAGTGTAACCTTTTCTTACAAGGCTGCTCCGAACACACAGAAGTGCAGTCCAAGACCGAATCTGGAACAAAAAAGCCAGCTTTCGAGTTTGATCTCACAGAAGCCCTACTAGCTGTCAACTCCTTATAACCTGTTGATAAAAGAATTTAAGTAAGAGGTAACCAAACTCTGCACTATCTGCATGAACTACAGCTCACCTCGTTAACAAGCATCTGGAACTCTGCAGCAATCTTTATAGGACAAACTGGAAATTTAGCTTCAATTCCATTTAACGCAAAGATAACAACGGACATTCAATTAATAATGTAAATATCACAGGGATACAGTAGCTTTTGTGCCTCTTGATACTGTATTGATTTTTTTTTCAATACTATTTTGTCAGTTTGGGATGAATTACCTACAAATCTCTGCATTGGCGAGGCACTACACATGCTGCCAAAAAGCGTTCACAGGAGAGCAGAGAAAAAAACGTGAGCTTTTGACACCTGGTGAAGTGTTTGACATCAGTACAAGTACCTGGTTATTTCTGCCACAATAATGAGCAAGTAAATCTATTAAAACTGTTGAAATGGAAATTGTCTTCTTCAGGTTTCAGCATCTCATCACTTCAATTGCTGGATCAATTCACAGCCCTACTGGCTACTCTTCAGTCCACTTTCAGACTTAGAAGAAAACAATTAAAAATTTAGTTACCACCCCTTAATTAATTTTTCTCCTGTTTTATTAAGACTGTCTTTTTTAAAATTACAGAACTCAAGGAAGCCTCAGTAATTAGATATTTAGATATCCGTACATGGGAATGCAAAGCTTCCACAATGAAAGAGCATGCCTTGTTTACACTCATTTCAGTTTCAATTAAGACCTAATTCTGAAAGCAAAGTTTTATATTCTTAAAACTGATTATTGAGCAGTCATCTTCCCTTAAAGAATGTTATGTAAGATATAATTTTTGTTTAAAAATGTGGTGCATACCTTTCGTTAATACTAGTTTCTGAAGGATAATATAGCTTTGTTCTACCATCTTGAACCGGGATCTAACTCAACCGTAATGCGAAACTGCCTCTTGTTCCAACTCTAATCCAATGGAGGCCAATGGATTCTCCAAGATTAACAATGTGCTTTGAAATTCTTCAAAGCGTCTGCTAGGCAGAACCGTGAACTTTTAAAATAATTTGTACTGGAACTACAAACAACAAAATAACATTTGCCTAGCTGACCAGAGTTACTACGAGGACAATGAGGGAAGATGTCTGAAAGCACTGGAAACATCCTTCCACTCAAAGCACACCAGAAGACACTATGACTTGGAATATCCAAGTTATAGCATCCAGCTCCAGAAAGTGTTCTTGGGAAGAAACACAGGAGTGACTCTCGAAGATTCAGTAAATCCTCCCAGGGAGCTATAGCAAGAATATTGTATTGGAGAAAATACGATCTGAGCCTAACGGCTAAAGACAAGAGAGAAGGAAGCGGCTCTCGGACTGCGTTGTGATAAACTCCAGTGAGATCTTCTGGAGATGCTGTATATGGGAACTTATCTCTCGGCAGATACGTGGGAGCTGGACCTGGCAGAGTACATCGTTGTAAAACCCATAAACAGCAAGTCAGCTAAAAACACCTGAAACATTCAGAACCACACGGAAGAACTTGGACAAGAATTAAAACCCATACTAATGGAAGTATTTTGGACAGCTCAGGGAAAAGAATAATTAAGTAGGAAAATGAAATAAACTTAATATTTTCCACAGGCACAAGATTTTCTTGCGCTCTTCTGCAGAAAACTTTCCAATTGTGAATGCCTATCTACAATAAAGTTGCATGACTCAGAATTTCTGAGGCACAGAAAGTCCCAAAATGTAGAAGTCCTCGGAGGCCATCAAGGACTCAGGAGACAAATGGAAACAACTGGCGTCTTCTAGCCGCAAACCTTCCGAGCCAAACTTCTATCTTGCCTTCTGAACCCAAAGGGCTAAAGAGGCCAGTGCCTTGTTCTGGGGCTCTTGCTATCAGAAGAAAGCTGAAACAGACTCTTGAAGCCATTTAGGCAATGAAACAACCACTGCTGCTTTTAATATCTTCCTGCCCTAGGCAACCACCTGTTTTGCCTAGCATATGTATTGCAGACTTGGCCCTGGCAACAAAACGCAGTGGGTCAGGCAGTCTCCGTGTCACGAAAACAATGAGGGGAGGTAGCACAGCTGCAGAAACCTCCCTGAGGCTCTCTGGCTTACAGGATTTTAAAGGAGTGTTTGCAGCACTGACAGTTATGGGCAGGCAGTTTTCCCACACAAAGCCATTAGAAAACGGTGGGTCCACAGCCAGTCCTGAGCCCCCAGACAGCTTCTGCTGTATCAAGATTAAAGGAAGATGAGGCAGCTGGGGCTAATAAGTTGAAAATCAATGCCATTAACAAAGAGAGTGAAAAAGAAAAACAAAATCCAAGCCCTGCAGAAGATGAAACTTTCAGTTATGCTTTTTGCTGTGTAGAAACAGACTGTACAGTTGTCTTGGTTCTCCTTGGATTTGGCAGATTTAGGAACATAAAAATATAGATGATGTCTGAATTTCCAGTTTATTAAAAATGCATATAGTTCACATGTGCAGCTGTATGCAAGCAAATGTATATATCTGTGTTTTTCTATTGACTGCACTGGGCTTCAGGTCAGACATGATGTTTTTAGGATTTGAGAGGAGTAGCACCTATGATTAGCGAAGTTATGAAATTTAATTACACCTTCTATGACCTGCCACAGGTTATGGTATGACAGCACAGACCCACTTCACACCATCTTCACACCTTCTCAGTGTTTCAGGGCTAATGATGACATACAGACTGGTAAACCTGACAACAGTCAGGACTATTCCTATGCATTAGAATGAGATCAGCTTCACAGCAAAAGTAGTGAAGTTTTGAACAGCCCCTGGCGTTCTTTCAGTCAGTGTCATCTAGCTCCGTCCCAGAAAATTCATCATCATCATCATCTGTTTGGACATAGGCTGCTCATATGACAGCTACTGCGTTTTGGAGACCGGGAGATCTCACTAGCCTGTACACACGCCTCTCTGAGCCAGCTGGTCCCTGTGCCAAGAAATGTTTCCGGACAAACTCACTTCACTAGTATAAATGCAGCCAATTAGTTCAGATAAACAGAGATCTCACAGCATTATCACTGGCCTACTGTTACATGTCTCATGCACTCATGGTTGATGTTTAAAATTCAGAAAAAGCAACATGAATGTCAGTGGCTGAACGTACTCGAGTGAATATGATGACCTGCATAGGCAAAGATCCACAAGTGTGAACCCAAGGCAACACCTGCATTTCTCCTAAACTACAGGCTCTATGAACCTGAATTCAGACTGCATCAGAAACTTCTAAAGGAATAAACACAAAATTAAAAGGACATCTTCATTAACAAAGAAACGGCAACTCAAAAACGTTTTTACACTTAGCAGCTTATTTGGTTTACTGTTTTACACAGCACCTTGTTTGTGTACACCAATCCATTCTGATTTATCATTTTGTCTTAATGTGTGAAAATGAACTGTCACATTTCTCTCAGCAATATTCATTTATATATCCATATTTTAATTTCTTTTACAATATTAATTTAGACTGTCATAATTTAATCTCTTATTACTTTCTAATTACAAAACTGTCCACCTCTTTCCAAAATTAACAATGAATAATATATTATTGGGCATTTTCATCTTGGTTCAGTAGAAATAAATTTTCTCCTTTATTTCTTTGTAAGAGCAGTGATGATTTATACAGCAGACAGGGTAGGCATTTGCATGCAGAGCTTTTCAATGGCTCTAATGAGAAAGATTTTTCTTTCTACTACAAGGAAAAATCATCTGAACTGTGTTGGTTTATAAACATTTCCCATTGAGGTTACACTGAGAAAGAGCAAGCATCAGACATACAACAGCATTACGAGGCTGTAGTGTTGTGCGTTCTGGAAACTCAGGAAAATCAGAAACCAAAATACTTAATAAATAAAGTATTGAGATTAATTTTGGAGAGAATGATGGAGGGTAAGGGGGAATGTGCTCAGAGAAAAACCAAGCAAAGAACTGCAGGATGTCTGTGTCAGTTCAAGTGTAGAAAATGCCTGGAATTCACAATTAGCTTAGGAAGCAGAGCATGTCGCTAGGACAACAGCTTGACTGAATGTCAGCTGGAAAATTATTCCCACAGTGATATTGAGAGCAACCAGGAAAGACAGAGAGGACTGAAGGAAAACGCTCCTAACCAAAAATGTAAGGAAAAGAAAATTGTAAGTCCAGACAAAGATCTGTACGGTTTCAGAACCACAGGAAGTACCAGAGCATTTGAACCCTTTAAAGTATTGAAGTGGAAATTTTACTTTACTAGTTCTTCCTCTTACAAGCTGGATAGTCCTTTGAAACAAAGCCCCTCTCAGTGGTTAGCTCCCTATTCTCACTTAGGATACAGAACAAATCTGCTTAGCATTTATCTAATGTTAAAAGATACTTACACCATGTCAGCAAAGTGCAATCTTCAAGCACCACATTCAGAACAGTGGCTTTTTTTTTTTTTGCTTTATATTGACCATTATAATGTGACCATTAGAAGGTCACATTATTCTCTTGAGAGCATTCTACTTCATATAAAACTCCAAAGATAAACTGAGACTAACATACTTCAAAGACCAAGATCTTCAGCGAACGTGTCCACAACAGGGACATGACCACCAATCACAAGAGGAATATACTTACTATACTAGGGGTAGGATAAATATCCCTCTCTGTACAGGGTTTTAAAATATTCAGAAATCTTCTCTTTTCATTTCCCTTACAAAGAACGTAAGGCCTAGAATAAAAAAAAAACTCATTGGTCTTGATCTTTGCCCACTGAGGGTGAGCCTCAATGAATTCTCAGTCAAAACCATACTGAGTTCTGCTGACACAGATGTGCTTTAAGTCCAACCTTCTCTGCTTATGAACTTCCTCATAATGCGCTTCTCCTAGCTGACATGATGTCTATATGGCAGGACACTAAGGAGCAGCATCACCCTTTTAGATAGGTTATTTTACATATGTTCCCACAAATTGTAATTGATGAAAAGTATTTAATTTTGTCATCTGCAGCCGAACCGACTGATTTGATCTAAAGCTTGCCCAAGTTAGGGAAAAGGCTTTAATCAGGTTTTGGCTCACTTTCTAAATGTGCCTGAGATGTTTTATAGCTGTTTCCAGAAACCAAACCTTCACTATAAATCAGCACAGTGTATTACCTGCTCAGCTTCATACACGCACATGTGTTTCCTTGACTTGTTAATAAAAGCTATTCTGCCATATTAGAAAAGCGCACTCCACATCTTCTCTGGATCTTTTCAGAAATAGGCTAAAAGCGTAAGAAAACATCTTCCACTTATTTCATTCTCTTCCCATCAGTAATTACTAGAATGAATATATTATCATACTTCAAATACACTCTGAAACAGTGATTTTAATATACTTTATTGAAAAAGTACACAGTTTTAAATTGCTTTCAATGGGACAAAGCAATGGTCGTCTTTATCTACCAAGTCCTTTTTTGATGAATCACGACTACCATATGCCAAATTCACATCTGCATGATTTGCAAAGTAAAAAGATAAACCTTTTTTCAACATATCTTAAGAATTTATATCACCAACAGTTTAAAATCATGAAACGCTGATGCTCTGACTATATTTCATGTCTTCTATGTTGCACCACTTCCCAGATCACAGTTTATCCATGTATTAGCATGCCAATTGAACCCATCAGTTGTCACCTTGAGAAAACCATCAATAGCAGAGGAAGAAGAACAAGAGGAGGTTTAGCACTAAGGCCTGAGACACCACCACATTCTCTTGCATTTTCCTAAAGAAAAAAAAAAAAACAAAAAACAAAGGAAAATAAATACCAGCTATTACACTCAATTGTGATACATGAATATTTACCAAACTACAGTGGTACAAGAGAATTGGTACAAACAACAAACCCCATCAACTAAATACACTCAGAAAGTCATGCTGGTACCCTTTTTTATTTGAACAAGTTTAGATTGTAGACTGAAAGTGAGCACGATCAACAAGCATTACACAACCCCCTCCATGCCGTATTTTAGGTCTCATTCTACATTGTGTTACACGATCAAAGGCACGTTACTCAGAGTAAAACAGATGTCTATGAACATGTGCCATAGAAGCCACGTAGTCACATCCCTGTCTCTGTCACACCCCCTGGCAGTATCAAACAAGAGTACTGTGCAGAACAAAGAGTTGTAAGTCCATGTGGTGATACCGCCCAAGCAATATTATGTGTAAACATGACTGTAGTATGAGCTGAGCCAGGGGCTCCCGGGGTAATAGGAGCCAACAGGGAACATAGTGAAGCATTTCAAAGGAATTAAGGGGTGTATCTCCAAGAAGGTGACATGGCTGACAGCCCAGCTGAAGCGAGTCTACATCAACGCACGCAGCACAGGCAACAAACAGGAGAAGCTGGAAGCCACCATGCTGCTAGAAAGCTACAATCTGATTGCCATTACTGAAACTCGGTGGGACGAATCCCATCACTGGAGTGCAGCCACTGATGGCTGCAGGCTGTTCAGAAGGGACAGGCGAGGAAGGAGGGGCAGAGGTGTTGCCCTCTGCATCAAGAAATGGATTCAGTATGAAGAGCTGTCCCTGAAGAGTAGCCGCGAGTGGGTTGAAAGCTTATGGGTAAGAATTAGAGACTGAGGCAATAAACGGAATCTTGTGTTTGGTGTCTACTTCAGGCTGCCTGATGAAGGGGAGCCTGATGGGTAAGAATTAGAGACTGAGGCAATAAACGGAATCTTGTGTTTGGTGTCTACTTCAGGCTGCCTGATGAAGGGGAGCCTGTTGATGAAGCCTTCTCACTCCAGCTACAGGAGGCATCATGCTTGCAGGCTCTCGTCCAGCTGGGAGTCTTCTGAACATCTTCTGGAAAAGTAGCACAGCAGGCCGTAGACAACTCAGGAGACTCCTGGACTACATTGAGGACAACTTCTTAATCCAGGTAATAGACAGCCCCACCGGAGGGGATGTGACACTGGACCTGATGATCACCAGTGCAAGTAAGCTCATCGGGAACAACAAGATGGGAGGCAGCCTGGGCTGCAGTGATCACACACTGTATGTCAGGCAAAGAGTAAAATCAGAACTTGGTGATACTGGTGGATGAAAGGCTGGACACGAACCAACAATGTGCACTCACAGCCCAGAAAGCCAACCGTATTCTGGGTTGCATCAAAAGAAGCGTGGCCAGCAGGTTGGGAAGCGATCCTGCCGCTCTACTCCACTTTGGTGAGACCTCACCTGGAATGCTGTGTCCAGCTCTGGAGTCCTCAGCACAACAAGGACATGAAGCAGGTCCAGAGGAGGCCACCAAAATGACCAGAGGGCTGGAGCACCTCTGCTGTGAGGACAGGGGAGAGAGTTGGGGTTGTTCAGCTTCAGCCTGGAGAAGAGGAAGCTCCAAGGAGACCTTCTTGTGGCTCTTAAAGGAGGCTTACAAGAAAGATGGGAACAGTCTTTTCAGCAGGGCCTGTTGTGACAGCACAAGGGGTGATGGTTTTAAACGAAAAGAGGGGAGATTCAGACTAGCTAGGAGGAAGAAATTTTTTACAATGAGGGATATGAAACACTGGCCTACTGTTTCACTGGGGTGAAACACTCTCCCACTGGAGAGGTGCTGGATGCCCCATCCCTGGAGCGTTTCATGTCAGGTTGGATGGGGCTCAGAGCAACCTGCTCTAGTTGCAGATGCTCCTGCTCACTGAAGGGCGGTTGGACTAGATGAGCTTTGGGAGTCCCTTCTAACCCAAAGCATTCTGTGTTTCTATGATAATTGAGATACTGAAGATAGTTACTGAAAAAAACATTAACAGCACAAAATTCCCACCATCTCTAATGAGGAATCTCGTGGTCAGTGTGTGAGCCAGAGTAAGTTCTCAGGTATTGCTGTCTGCCAGCCTGTGCTCACATCCTACTATGTTCTCTTACATGATATAGAACAGTCTACAAAAGCAGCAAGTCAACACCTTCTCTACAGGAGTACTAAAAAGATTTGCAGCACTTACAGTGTCACTCACTTCCCCTACTACTGTGTTCTGAGTGTTTAGAATATTTCCCGATATTTCATCTCAGAAGATAGTTTGTCTATTTATTTTTTTAAAAGGGAGAAAAGGAAATTAAAAGTATTTAGAAACTTACTTCAGGGTGAAATCCATGACAAGATTCTGGCCGTCTTCTTATCTTCTGAGATTTTAAACGTTCACATTTAAGGGATTCATTATGTACAAAGCAGTTAAGGAGAGATCTTCTGAGCATTGCATTTTAATGTCGTGAGTTCATGTGAGTGTTTTGAAATGAACAGAGTGAAAATCAGCTCCTTCCTTCCTCTCTGCCAGATACCCAAGGTGTTATGTGTGGTCAACACAACAGAAAGAAGGTAGTTCTAGTGCCTCCTCCTCAGCGACCCACAGCTTAGACAGCATAGTTGCACTCACGCTGCTCACCTGTCTTTCCATAAGTCGGCAATGCGATCCCACTGCAGGCTACTTCGGAGAAATTCTAACTTACGTTAGAAAAGACATCCTGAACTACACAACAGCACAAAGTAAAATGTGGGGCAACCAAAAATCAAGTGATATATTTGCTTTACTAATTTTTTTATATCTTTGGAAAGTAGAATTCTGAAACATTTTTAATACTCCTGTCCAACCCTAAAATAAAAAGTTACCCATATTGTAAGGAACTCTGTAAGTCCCAATATCAGGACCTCCATTCTCACATGGAATTTACATACTTAGAGCCTAATCTGAAAGTTGTTTAGCTATCTAAAGATGACCATGACCTTATGGTATTTAAAGACACACATAAATGTATTGGCTGTTCAAAAGAAAAAAAAAAGGGGGGGGGGGGGGTTT
>NW_010413337.1:0-23223 GCF_000710305.1 Buceros rhinoceros silvestris | reverse complement strand
ATTATATAAAAAAAAACAAAAAAGTGTTTTGGGTAAAAAAAAAAAAAAAAAAGGGGGGGGGGGAGGGATTTCTTCTTGAAAATAATTATGAATACATTCATTCTTAGCCAGCTTAATTTCAAACAGCCCCAGCACTTTATAATGGGTGATGATGCCTTCTTAAGTCATGTAATACAAACTTTACATAATGAAATTTTTCAAAATTTGCATCTTGACTGACAACTTTGCAAATAAAAGGATATACCTTATTTCTATAGGTGCCATGGTAATTGGTGGGACAGAATCACAGAAGCATTCATTATCTACCACGACCATGAAGAGATTGCTGCTTGGGATTTGCTGGATAACAAAAGACCTGCAAATAAAAAAGAAGTCCATTAATGGTGACATTATCTGTATTTTTGAGCAAAAGATTTTGTTAGGGTTTTTTGAACTTGTCAACAATGCCTATATTATATCATTGACTTTGTATGTTGTACTACACCTCCACAGCTTGTGGAAGTAGAGGGCCTTGGGCTATGCTTTCCTCAGTTCACAGAATGTGGTTGTCCCTTTTGAGATGTACGCGATGCTGAAAGGTACAGGAGAATCAGAACGGAGAGGTTTCTACTGCTGATACGTGGTGATTGGGACACAAGTGAATTACCAAAGAGTTTATCAGGTTTCTCTTTTTCAGATTGCAATACCGAATCTCTGCTCCATTATGAACACCTAGCTAAGCACTTCTAATCTGGGATTTTTAAGTATACATGAAACTGATCTGCAAAAATAATGAAGGTTCTTCTGTAGCCACATAGTGATAACTCAGTCCCAAAGTTTAGCCTCTATAATCACATTAGGGCCTTTATTCACCCTGGGTCTTGCTTGAAGCAACAAGAACTACTGAGAAAGATCTCAGCTTTCAACTGTTCTCTTGAGAGTCATTTTATTACCGAGCCAACAACAGAGATTAAGCCTGAAAATCTTCCTAAGCGAGGAGATTTATTTTTAAATAATGACGATGATACCGTACAAATATGGTGATAACTCAGCACTACATTCAAATTAAGACAAAGTAGGCAACTCAAAAGGAGAGCAAGAAATAAAGACATTGCTTGTAAGAAGGAAAGCACCCAGGGGAGACCAGGGAAGGATCCTGTGGGCACTATTCAATGATCCACATAGTTTCAATGAGCTGAACTCTTAAGCACATACCAAAGAGCAAAGGGAGAGGAGGCAGAGCCAAACAGGCACTGCTTAGCCTTGTCTTTGAAATTCAGGACACAATACAAAGAACAGCTTTAAGCCTTAGTTTCAAGTCTTGACAAATTTTTAAAACAATCTGTCAGAATTTATATATTGTATCCACAGAATATCAGCCGTATTGAGTATCACTGAAATCTGGCAGTTCCAGGAATTAGATGTTTTTCAGTGTGGTATGTTGGTAAGTGTACAGAACGTTAAGTGAGGATTTGAGCACCAAGAAGATGTGGAGAGAAACATATTTTTCCTCAGACATCTTTATTTTAAATACATATTGTCTTACTAAAATAACTGCCTGCTTTTTCCAAAGATCACAGAAGATGAAATAGCAGA
This sequence comes from Buceros rhinoceros silvestris, assembly GCF_000710305.1. Lineage (NCBI taxonomy): Eukaryota > Metazoa > Chordata > Aves > Bucerotiformes > Bucerotidae > Buceros > Buceros rhinoceros. Next base: position 21,648 of record NW_010413337.1, on the reverse strand, counting down.
GAGAGCAGGGACTATTCAAACCTAGATTCAGAAAAAAAAAATTGGAAAATTTACTGTAAAAATGCTGCTAACGGAAAGATTAAACACTTCTCAGTATTTTTTAAACTTACTGAACCTCCATTAAAATTACACTTAGAGTGATCTGCAATATGTTAGCTTTATGTTTATACATGAAATATACATTTATGGCATAATGTAAAAGGCTGAACTTTATAAAAGTACCTACCAAACAGCTGGAGCAGACTGACATCATTGTAATGGAGCATCTGTGGCTTTGTGGATTTGTGTGGGGGGAAACGGGGCCAATAAAAGGAAAGTAGGGAAAATCTTTAACAGACAATTACACCAAAATTGTACTGCATTAATTTCTCAAAAGACTTATGAATAAATCAAATCCCAAAGGACAGAAAAAATTTTTTTTTCCACAGAAATTGGCACAATTCAGATTTTGTGCAGTCTGAAACTTAAATTTATTGTATCTTTAAAACTAGCTCAGAAAAGGACCCGAAGGGCATAAAGCACTGTAGCAATTAAAGGGATGCTAAATGATTCATTTCTCCTTTTGATGAGGAGTAATCACTCTTCTGTTGTACCCATGGTGTGCCTGACACCAGGTCCTTTTGTGACAGCCCCTTTTTGTGGCCCACAGGGCAATACTGAAGCCTGTGAGAAAGCAGGTACCACCACAGAGCCAGGCTTAAAGGTGCCATTTCATGAAAGGTGGGCACGTTTCCCAGTTAGCTTCTTCTGTCACCCACTTCTCTGGGGTGGCATAAGGGCTGTACAGTATAGGCTACTGCTTCTTGAAAGAAGAGAGCGGGTGGGAACAAAGCAAAAATAATTTGGGAGCTTTTCCTATCACTTCACCTAACTGGAATAAAAGGAGAAAGTACTGTAACCCAGAAGAAAGTTTCCACTACAGAACAATGATGCTGAGTAAATTACTATATGGCTTCTCTGGCAAAATAGTAAAAAAATACAAAGGTTTATAGAAATATAGGGATACAGAAAATTTCGCTAGACTTAGTAATTCGGGGAATGGAGTACATGCATGGACTGACGGAAATTACGAATTAAAGGAAATGCAAAGAGCAATATAATAGGTAAGTCAAAAAAACTTTTCTATTTCAGTGATTATATGATAGACTAATTACACTGGTTCAGTTTACCAAACAGGGAATATTCTTATAAATCTACAGTCTGTTTATCTCATACTGATCTTTGTGAAGTGTCCAACCTTATGGTGACTGCCACAGAACATGTTACTGTCATATAAAGAGTCATGAAAAGATGAAACTTCCGGCTAACCGCAGCATTTTTTTCCATAGTGCACAGTAGTATCTTAACTAATATCTTGCAAAGGAACAACTAGCTTGTCATCAGCCATACTAGAAGTAAATTCAAAAGAAAATGTGTCTTCCACAGGCAGTCAATAAATATTTTCCCTTCCACAATTCCCAAGTGCAATCTTGAAATTAAGTTGTAAAGTCAAGTATGTGTCCTCACCAGTCATTGACTCGTGAAGTCACAGGCAAAGGATTAACATATCAACAAGTGAAGACAGAGGATTGAAGACAGATTGAGTCGAGCAAATAATTTAGGGGAAAAAAATATGTCAAATTTACCTTTCTTTCCTATTAATAGAATGTGCACAAGCAAATTATACTTCTTTCAGCTGCTGTAACTTCAGATAATTTCACAGTCATAAGGTATTCTCACCCTCACTAGATCAGTGGCAAAGAAGTTCTGGCCAATCACAACTGCTGCAGTTGCTCTGTGACTATACAGACAATTCACATGGCCCTGGATAAAGTACACAACCATCCCAGCAGCAGGTCTTCTGCTTGAGTTCAACTTTCAGTTTCCAGGGCGACATGCACATTCAACTTTGAAATTCATTTTCAGTGAATGTTCATGCATATAAGTCTCAGGAATTGAACATTCACAGAAAACAAAAGGTGCATAAACACAGTCAGAACAAAGGCTTTCCAATACTGAAATATTCCACCACACTGTTTCATCGCATGTGCCAAGATTCAGTTGCAAGGGAGAAAAACCTCTAGCAGAAGAGCTTCCCTGACTGCAGTGGGAAATAAAGAACGTTGCTGACAAAGCAAGGAAAATGCTTTGTCTTTGAGTGAGCTCCACTGTGAGTCTCTAAAGTTTATATTACAATAAGCATTTCTGAACACCTGCTGGCTTAGGCTGTTATTTGTGTCACTGGCAATATGGGAGCCAGCTCTGAGGGACAGAGCTTCTATTGACCGTTACTACTGGTTTAACTATCAAAAGAAAGTCTATGTTCAATAGCCTGTGTCTAATAATTATGGAGAATGTTCCATGTTTGAAGGGTAAAGCTCTTTTTGTGTTCAGTAATGTAAGTTTTCAGATTTGAGCCTTTTTCTTTCACACCAGAATCAGCACTACCACCCAATAGTGAGAGCACAGAAAAAGCCTTATGTATGTCTCCATATATAAAATGGAATAAACTGTTGGGGTTCCTGTTATACTGAAGCTGCGCTGAGCCAGTAACAACTTTATTAATCATTTCTCCTCCAACTTCCATCTGCTGAGGAACTAGTTTGGTTTATTTGATGTGCAGGTTCAGAGGCTTAGAAGAGACCTGAACGCAAACTGCTGCTTCCCTTTGCAGGGAAGGTGAGGAAGGATGAAAATTTAATACTGCAAAGAATACAGAGAAAAACCAGTCATGCCAAACTATTTTGTTAAGAAAGAAAAATTAAGAATAGGGAGTAAATCTGCAAGAAAGCCTGTACTTTGAGTCAGAGCATTACACAACACTTTTCTCACGTCACACACATTTTACCTGTTTCTTTCTAACCAATTTCTGTACTGGCCAATATAAAAAAGTCTACAGAATAGTGGAATCATAGAATGCTTTGGGTTGGAAGGGACTTTGAAAGCTCATCTAGTCCAACTGCCCTTCAGTGAGCAGGAGCATCTGCAACTAGAGCACGTTACTCGGAGCCCCATCCAACCTGAAGTGGAATGGTGCCAGGGATGGGGCATCCAGCACCTCTCTGAGCAACCTGTACCAGTGTTTCATATCCCTCATTGTAAAAAATTTCTTCCTCCTAGCTAGTCTGAATCTCCCCTCTTTTCGTTTAAAACCATCACCCCTTGTGCTGTCACAACAGGCCCTGCTGAAAAGACTGTTCCCATCTTTCTTGTAAGCCTCCTTTAAGAGCCACAGGAAGGTCTCCCTGGAGATTCCTCTTCTCCAGGCTGAAGCTGAACAACCCCAACTCTCTCCCCTGTCCTCACAGCAGAGGTGCTCCAGCCCTCTGGTCATTTTGGTGGCCTCCTCTGGACCTGCTCTAACAGGTCCTTGTTGTGCTGAGGACATCTGCTCAATATATCTGCTCAAATATCACACAAGTTGATCTGGGAAAAAAAAAAAAAGAGCTTCATGTTTTACTTGGAAATAGTAAATATTTTCTTAGAAAATGCAAATATTTATTTATTGCTTGAAAATTAATTTTTCTTTGTGAAATGAAAGAGGAAAAGACTTGGATTTCAAGTACTGCTGCGCTCATAATTACAGTTGCTGAAGTCGTGCTTATGAAGGCACGATAAGAAAGTACAACTTTTAATGTGTGTCTGGTGGCTAAATGACTCTTCCCACAGAGAACCAGCTCTTTCTAATTTCTTAAGATAGCCTAGAATTTGGAAAGCATGATAATAGGACTGCAATACAAACCTTGGAGGGCAGTCACACCAGCTGTCTTTATGCATGTAACTCAGGTTCGTACAGTAGAAGTTTTATCATCTCCCACTGAACAGAGCACATGCAGAGAGACACGGACTATTCAAGGATAATTCAGAGCAGGAGCTTGGCTTCAGTGATCGGAATCATCCTCCGCGGGAAAGTCTTTCTCCCTAATGGCTGAGCCGTGATCCTGCAGAGAAATGAGTCCTGAACAGGGTGAAATGTGATGCCTAAAGCAAAGTGCAACTACAACACCTATTCTACAAGAGCCAGCACACTGCACTCAAACCTGGGGGTTTTTTCCAATTTGAATCTCCTCCTTTTGCTTGTATATAAAAAAGTTTTCATACAGTTATAGTATATATTATATTCCTATTATAAGAATTTCTTCCACCACTATGTTTAAAAAAAAAAAAGACCTAATTTAGAAATTTTGAGCTCTTTTTCTTACTAAAAAATTACTTTCTTCTGTAAGGAAGAATAATTAGAAGATATACTCAGGGCAGTAGAGTTCCTTTCATCTTCCAGCCTCTCAACCTCTAGGGTAGCAAAGTAACAGCAAGGCAACTGGGAGAGGGACAAACCTCCTGGAAAGGAGGGAGACGTTTCAAAATGGGCGGAAAGGGCAGGGGTGACAGAACAAGCAGCGTCAGCATCCTGTGGGAAAGGGACAGAGTGAAGAAGGTTATTAGTTGCTGTAGCAGGTGGCTTTGTTGTGGAGCCTCTGCAACCTGTCCCCTTCGGGATTTCAGAGCATCTCCCACGCTGATGAACACAGGCATCAATGTAGCAAGACAGAGCTAGGCCTTTTTTTCTTGCTGGATGCTGTAGTCATGAGGCTGCTATATCTCCCGGAGTAAGGAGACCAGTTCACCAGCCAACTTGAAGATCACACACTTCTGTAAGTCACTTATTCCCTCACTTAATGCACATCAGTACTTCACTACAACTACCTGAATCATAAGGTACAAAATTGGTATGCGGCAGGTTTAGTATCTTGTCTCTGACAGGCTGCTGGCTTCAACCTCCCTTTCCGGACCTAGCTGGATCCACAACAGGCAAAGCTAAGATAAGCCAATTTCAAACATAAGAGACATGTCCTGTCCAGCTAAGCAAACTTAACCTTTGAGTTGTTTACTCTCCACTATTTGTCTGTAACCTCTGCTATTAAAGGAAATCGGTATTACTGCTGAACTGCTTAGTCTCTGGATTTCCATGCAAGACAGGTAATCCATTTCCTTGCCCACTGATGTTAAGTTTTGGACGGGATGTAAACTGAACACAGACCTGAGGTTTCCTTACTAATAAGCAGGCACTTACATAGCCCCAGATACACCCAGTCTTAAGGAGAATGAAGCGTATTTTGTATGGGACTGAGTGTAGGTCGGACGGCTGTAGAGAGGGACACAGTCATATTAGACTGTTCAGACCGAGCATCCCAAATACCATCATTTAATGGTGACTTGCACTAAACTGTTTTTCTTTTCCTGGCTTACAACTATGCTGCCATTAGCTGGTGGCCGGAGACTCTGCTATACAACTTGTTTCAACAACAAAGAACGGCAATAAATCTCCTATCAGCATTCAGAAATCTCTGATTTTCAGGATTAGGTGGGATTTTAATCCCTATAAACATTTAAATGGCTATTCAGATTAATCTTTAATTTTATGTTCAGGAACTTCAGCAGCCTGAGTCAAGGAAAAAAAACCCTTCTTATGTGTATTTCTCATTTGTTTCTGTAATGACCATAAGAACACTTTAACACTATTGTTTCATGTTACAGTGATGACTGTGGGATTTACATTCAATTTACAACTACAATAATATCGCATTATATGTCACTCCTGCATGTACATAATCATACCCATCATTTTTAGGAGGCATAGAAAAGATCTTTCATCTACCAGTTGTTCTGCCCATGCAGAGGAATCCTACAAAGCATGGAAGAATTTCTCTGTGAGTAGTTTGAACTGAAATAAACTGAGGGCAACATGTTCAAATTGGCAAGCAAGATGTGAGCGAGGATTCTGAGTTGCCATGGTACTCAACTCAGACAGCCCCCACTGGGCACTCTGATGCTTGAGCATCTCTGTAAATTCAGCCATTTCCCTCCCGGCTTTTCAGCACTTTTTCTGGAGTGCAGATCTGTATTAATGAAGTTTGGCTATTTTGGATTAAGATTAGTTGTTGCTCTGGGATTATATTTCATATCTGTCAAATTTGATCCTTCGTATTCTTTAGAGAAAGAAGAAAACATACCAGCACCAGAGTACAGTAAATGGAAAATATTGTGCACTCTGCACTCAAATATGTGTTACTCACATAACTGTTGGTTGCAAACGTTCAACCCTAACGGTCTGGAACAAACTTCCAGCATTCAGCTGAAGTGCAGATATCCGCTGTGCTGTTTCCCAACTCCTATCATGTGCTTTCCAGGCTGCTGGCTACATTTCCAACCTACATTTCTCTCACTTATCACATTTTTTTAAATGAATGAATGAAATGTTTATATCACAAGTTGGGCTACTTGGGTTTTGGGGTTTTTTCCCCCAAAATAAATGATGATAGAGAATCTTTAATGCAATTTATAAAAATAAATATATGCCAACAACAACATTTCTTGAGAGCTGGAGCGGTTAAAGTATAAATATAAAAAAAAAGCAGCTAGTGGTTCTCTCATATAAAAAGGGACAGATAAACTCTCAGCCTCAGGCCTCTAACCTGGCCCCATGCTAGCAAAATATTGCTACCATGTATAGCCTAACTGCAGCACAATTTGGTGTCAGTATAAATATACCTACTCAAAGCAAAGTTCAGAATCAAACATTTAAATGAACAATATCATCCTCACTGCTCACGTGTTTGCCAAAGGCTTGCAGCCCCAGAAAACTGTGGCGTGGTTAGTGACCGCTTTGTTTCGCAGAGGAAGCCCCAGAAGTGCCATTCCTCTTTCATTACCAATCAGGGGACACTTTTCTCAAGTAACTGATGCTCAGATAAGAGTACCTAACCAACCGCATATTAGAAATGTTACAAACACCCAAAACCTTTGAGCGTACAGACTTCAGGATCAAAAAAAAATAGTGCTTTGCAAAATGAGGAATTTGACAATGCTCCTAAACGTTCCAGTCTAGCCACCCCCCCTTTGATGATTTAAGATAACGGACAGTTTCAAATCACTGAATGGAATGCAAAATTTTTGCAAAGAAACCACCAATCTCAGAAATCCCACAAACTTTAAATGAGTCAGGTTCATTCCCCCGACCAAACCTGAAGTGAGAGTGTCCACAGGCAGAGTAGGTACCTGATTCTACGAAAAACTGCTCACAACGAACAACTGAGGAGACGCAGTAACCAGCACAAAGGCAAGCATATCAATGGATGTTCCATAAAAGGGATTTTGCTTTTTGACAGTGGTTCCTGGCTAGCAGGACAACAATAGAGAGGTCAGAGGAGCTATCCAGACTGGAAAACGCAGTTCCACTACAGCAGGTTAGCCAATGTGTGTTTTTAGCAGAGCTTTTTTAGCCCTTCTTAGCTTTGGTAGCTAAGTAGCTACAGGAGAACAGTATCTGGTTTGTACTGAGAGACACCTCGGATATTTTTTTAAATATTAAATGATTTCTAAGCTAGATTCTAAATTTAATTTAAAGATTAAGAAGCCAGTAGGTTTTCTCTGGTTTAGGAAGGCTCACAAATATTACGTAACATTGTAAAAGTAACTACTGAATTGCATTAATTGTTAACGATTTAGGTCTAGTCTAATGTACAAAGACAATATTGAATTCAACAACCACACTAAAAACCAGCTATGCAACACAAATGGAAGTATGAAAAGTAGAGATCATGAGACTCACATTAAAACTGTAATAAATGCTAGAATTAAAGGGCTCATTGGATGTGTCCAGAGTGTTCTTTGCAAGGTTGTAGTTAATTTACTTCTGTAAACATAAACTTTAGCAATAAAGAAAGCCACATCTGAGTGAATTAAGTACACTGCATATCATCTTATCCATAGATAGTTAAAACTCTATAATATTTCAGGTAACATATAAATGTTCCTTGTTTGGCACTCAAATCTGAAGATTCCATGTTGGATCCATTAAGTTCTCAAACCCTTTACAAAGGGAAGTGCTACAAGTACAGATGCCTAAGTCATGTTTACATCGTTTTTCGTCAGACAATAATATCAATATATTATAAACTTAAATTAATTCCCTAACACTAGCAATTCTTCACAAGTGTGCCTGACTTCAAAAATTCACTACCGTGTTTTCCACTTCTAGAAAGTTTTCCTATTCCAAGCCATCTTTGAAATACCTGTTACTACTATTCTCAATGTATTATGGCATTCATACAACTTTTAAAATCTCCTGCCATTATAAAGCATCATTTCATTGCGTCAGCTACTATCTATCATTGGGTTAATATTTATTACTACTTGTTTGAAATGTAAAATTATGTTAACATTTAAGTAGAGTAATATTTACATTTTATAGCACTACTGAGCTTAACTATGAACAGTGAATGGGTGGAGATCACCATCTCCCCACGCAGACGTTTCATTTATTAAAAAAAAGAGTTTTATTCATAAAACTTCTCAAGGAATTAATCTCTAGGCTCATTTGGAAGACTTAGGGAAGTGGGGAGTTAAGAGACAGAGCACATCTCATCTTGCTTGTCAGAAAAAAACTTACAGCCAAACGAATGACAACATTAAAGGGTTGAATCGCTAGGAAGCTGACCCGTTCACCTCCAAGACTTTGCAGTACTTACAGATGGACCACATGGTCAGTGCTATGGAGTCTCCTAACGAAAAAGTTGCAGACATCTGCAAGATAGGACCACTGTACATCTCCTCATCTTTCTCCTCCTTCTATAGAGTCCCCCTCTGGTCCAACACACATTTCTTGCCATTAAAAATGCCCTTTGAAAAAGATTACTGTGGTCAGAATATTTTTTTTTACACTAAGTGTTTTTTCTCCTTTGATCCACAGTAATTCTTCCATTCTCTAGCTTTTTCATGACATTTACAATGCCAAGTAAATTGAGAGAGAGAATCTGAATACAGATTTGCATGGTTTTGTCAACTAAATGAATAAACTCCAAGGTTTTGATACTGGAGGGAACATTCTGAAATGGACACTGAGATGATAATGGAAGATTATTTTCAATATCATGTGGCATTCTATGTACAAGCAGCTACGATACTCCTGAATTCAACTAGCATACTGAAAAAGTTCTGAAGCAAAAGAGGAGTGTTGAAAATCTATGTGTATTTAAAAATTAAACAAACAATCCCCCAAGCAAACAAACAAATGCAACCCTTGAAAACTGCCCAAAGGATTGTTAAACTAATGAGTGGCAGGCACAGACCAGCCTGATAACTGGTATGTGTCGTGCTTTATTGTATCACATACCCATTTTCCTTAATGAAAATAGTAATTTACAGTGTTTCCTGAACTGGTCATTCAAAATATACATTATTAAAGAGCAGAGTTAAATGACCCACACAGTGACTTTAAATTGCACCTGCATGACAGACATTATAATCACTGCTGCCTTTGGAGTAAAGAGAAAGTTGCTCAGCATACAAGAGGAGATTTGTGGGTATCACAGAGTGCAGGATTTTAAACTAAGTATAAAGATCTTTAATAAACAATTCTAGCAGTTTAAATTGCTAGAATTAGTTTCTAACAATACTGCTGTTGCTGAAAACGTAAAGACTTTTGAACACTCATAAGCATTCTGCAAGTCTGGAAGATCTGATTTTCAAAACAGGTGCAAGATGATTCTATAGACTAAGATTTGATTCTTGAGACTTCAACGATTAACTACTGAGGTATGCAAAGATACTCCATGACTTGCAGGCACATCTAAGCTCTCAGAAATTAAGATCTGTTCAGCATTGCCAAGATCAGCAGCGAGCAGTTGGACTGTAGCCCAGCTGGGACTCAACCTGGGCAGAGGACAAAACCATTTACACGCAGGTAATCACAAGTGTTCTTGGCATGGCTGCTGAAAAAGCAAGCATGCAAAACCAGACAACCTAAACAAAGGATGGTGAAATACAGAGAACGTTTGGGTTTCTTCAGGGTCCTATAGGATGGATACAGTAAAATGAATACATCCCAAAATGTCTTCTAGAAGACTGACTATAATTTACTGCAGAAATACTATGGCAGATGTACAGGAATATCCTGATGTACATAGAGAGAGCTCCAAATGAGAAGAAATTGGCCCTTGGTGCTTTTTTTATGTGGCAAGCTGATTGGTTTAGAAATGAACCAACTGCATCTGAAAATGCAAGTGATTATTTATTTCATGGGAAATTGAGCCAGGTATTTATCTACACATTTTAAACACGACCAAGTACAGCAGTTTGGCAAGCTTCTGCTATGAGAGAAATGCAGAAGTGTTTTAGCAAATGGTGCTATGTCTCAAGATTGTTTTCTAAAGGCCATTACCATTTTGATGTCTGCAGACTGCACTGTTCCTGACACTAATACGCTCGTGCCCTGATCAATCTGAAGCTGATCTGTATTGTTGCTTATCTGTTACTGCCAAATAAGTGCAGTCAGTGGACAAATCTAAAATTTGCCGGTATAAATCCACATGAAGGGTTCAGGGTCATCTTGAACTGTAATTCCGCTGCCATTTACCTCTTGTACTGACAATGGGCAGCACTCAATGCCCAGTCTATAAGAAAACAAGAGAAGGCATTTCATTTACTTTCTTCCCTAGTGAGAAGATGGCTTTCTCATATTTATTTTTCTCTTTGTTTTGTGTCTTAAGACTGTGCACAGAGAATCAGCTGGGAACAAAACAGTTTCTTTGAGTTTTTCTTATTAACCTTGTGGACCCATGAGAGCCGCAATTAAAAGAAAAGGGGTTTTTGCTCCCTGGGTCACTGGAAGTAAGTTGAGATTTTTGATCTGCATCCAAGATCAGTATGTCATCACACATGAACAGGAAAAGTTAAAAGGGCAGATTTTTTAAGCATTTGACTGTGCAACTGCTGCATGATTTGTATGTCCATAGTTTTTACAGTAGAACATGCAAACTTGGCAACTGTGCAATTTTGAAATTTAAAAATATATAATTAATATATAAATAGCGAGATGCTTAAGTTGCTGTGCCTACAGAAGATCTATACCCACATTCATAGCAGCTTGAGTTGATGCTGAAATTAATGGCATTTTCCTAACTGAAGCTAAATTAAAACATCTAACTTTTCATGCAAAAACAAGATACGCAATTTGAGAAAACTCATTTTGTTCTACAAACAGATGAGCAGGTATATTACAAAGATCAAGTAACTTCCTCTGGTCAAATATCATACCAGCCATCATCTTTTCTAATTGGTAGCATCAACATTGTCCTTCTAAGTATGCTTTCCTTACACATATACAGCGGGTTTTAAGTACCAGCAGTTAAACTCTGTAGTGCTGGGATCATCAGAAGGCGAAAACTGGTAACATAACCAGTGAGAACTGCGGAAGGAAAGCTGCAAGCAGTACTAAGATGCTTCTTCAGCAAAAGACTTCAAATGTCTAATCAAAAAGACATCTCTGAGCAGCACACCACCTTTAAAACCCATAGGAAACGCGTTTGGCATTAGTGTTGTCCTGACTCAACAGAAATAGTGTCAGCTAACGTGGATAAAGAAAAAACATTTCTCTTTGGCAACTGACTACCCCCAGCACTGAAGCTGCCACAGAACATTCTACAGTCTACCATCTGAGTTTTCAGAAGTAATGTTTTTCGGGGTTTTTTTTCTTCTTTTTGTTAGATTATGCTATAAAAGGGAACAACTTACTGGAAAATATGAAAGCATTTCAGATTTTTTAAAAATCACAGTTTTCATCTCTTGTTGACAGTGCTTAGAAAATGTGGGTTGACTCATTTTTGATTTCTGTTTAAATAACAGATTAATTTAATAATCATTGGGATATTGGATAACAACAAATTATGGGGTGGGACAGCCAAACCCTGACCCTAATGACATTCTTATGTTAATTCTTATTTTCTTTAAGGCTCCTACTTTCTTAATAAAACCTATATTTTTTAAAATTGTTTTTAAACATTGCAAATTATCCCAAAGTAGTATTTATTTTTTGCTAGTAAGAGATAAGTTTACATATAGAGAGCGTATTTTATATGTCTGTATACATTTAGAGGCTGACTCAAAGCCCACTTGAGTGTATAGGTGCTCTTCCATCGATTAAGTTTTCAGAGACAACTGAAAAGGTGAGCCAGCTATTTACTGAGTAATTAGTATATAGTGCTTTCTACTGTGTGTTTATTTGTAAGGATGCTTCTATTCAAATCCAAGCACCCACGATTAAAAATAATTATTAGTAACACTTGTAAGAAAAAGACTTAGTTTTCATCGCTACAGTTGGTAAACGGTCCCCTTGGTAATTGTGAAGTGTGGAATATTTCTGTAAGATCAGTAACAGGACACCCGGGATGGAAAAATACTGAGCCTCTGCCTCTCACTGTGTGACCCTGTTGACTATGACTGTGACTCCGTTAGCAATAACACAGCATTTGTGCTCCAAAATGTCTTATCAAAGTAACATTATATGCTTTCAATTAACATCAGTCATCATTTTTACTTCTCCTAAGAGACTGCTTTTGGTCTCCGTTTTCAGACAAGGGCTCTATAGTAGTGCCTGACACTGAAGGAACAAAAGACAGTGACTTGAGCATGCATCTTGTGACACAAAACTTGCAGCAGAGTATTTGCACTTCTGTTTGCAAACCTGTTCACAATATACCGATTTTTTCCAGTGCCTTTCAAGTGGGTTTGCCATAGTAGAGTGGGTGTATATCAGTTAAACATCTACAAATATATTTTCTATTTGTAATCAAGATTTGCACGCACATATCATGAACAGATTAATCTATCAGACAGTCCAAGGAGGACACAAAAAATAATCCCACTTACTCAAAGGGACCTGAATCAAGAGCCTAGCATGGAACAGATGCTTTGCAGACCAACCAGTGAACACAGTGGCGGTTTAGGACTCACTGAATATATAGGGTTGAACCCTAACTTTGACTGATTGAGCCCATCATCCTTAAATTACAAGTATTACGCAATACACTTGCTTGTAAAAATATTTATTGGTACTGAGGCCATGAAACAGAGAACTGGGTCAGAAGATGTAGGTCTGTGAAGGACTTTGGGTCAAATTCCTTAGCTGTTCTGCGGGAAAGTGTCCTGGGTTATAACAAAAATATTTGGAATCCAATGCAGTCTGCAATCTTAGATGCAATTTGTAGATTGTTAATGACAGTGGGTGAACGATATAACGAAGAACTTTCCCATGAGAATCTAAGAGTTCTTCTGGATTATTTCTTTAGGTTTTGCCATTGCTTGTGGAGAAAAATAATGGGTGCCTTGAGATCAGTTTGTAACTGACAGGGTTTTCTTTTATTTTTTTGTTCCACTGTGGAACACAAAATGTTTTTCTATGAAAAAGATCTTAGTGCATTACTTTTGAAATACTATAATTTTCACTAAACTGAGTTTACAACTCAGTGCTGTCCAAGGATTGCAGAATTGTGCTATTTTTGAAAGTTATTTCCTCTGACCTGAAGTTACCTAAGAAGACAGATTGAAATTTGCATTCCTTTGAGAAAACCTGGTCCTGTCGAATTAATCTTCTTTACATGGAATCAAGTCTGTTTGCAATATTCAAACAAAATCATAGAATGGTTCGGGTTGGAAGGGACCTTAAAGATCACCGCCTGCCATAGGCAGGGGCACCTTCCACTAGACCAGGTCCTCAAAGCCCCATCCAACCTGGCCGTGAACACTTACAGGGATGTATGATAACTTGTTGCACAACTTCTCAGTTATCTTCTGCTAAATGATCACAAAATAAGGCTGTTTGAATTCCACAGTGCTGGCATGAAGCACTTAGAGCAGTGTAACATACATTGTATTTCATATGTCAAGTTGAAAAATCATGGCTTCATTTTGTTGAGTTTGTACGTTTCAGGCAGTGGGATCTCGTTACACTTACAGAGTAGGATCAATTTACAAAGCACTTCCATATTTCTATCCCACAAAGCCATCTAAAACAAATTATTCATGCTAGACATTAATTATTTTCTTATAATTAAAAGTTGGTCAGCAGCAAATTAAAGGCTAATATTAGCGCATAAAATATATCTCCAGTGTACTTACTCCGATTTCCTGTTTTAAAACAATGAAGATACAGAGGACAAAATTTAAAAGCAGGTCCAGAGGCACACCTATTCACTCGGAGAAGTTCTCACCTTTATTTGCTAATTGCATATTGATTTAGTTTGGAAAGGGAGAGTGGTAACAATTTTTGTTTAACTTCTAAATACTTCCTGACATTTGTGTTGACAGACAAATTATTGCTGTAAATACTGATCTCCTTTGTGATGATGATCTCCCAGCATAAAGGAAATTCTATTCACAGACTTACTGAAGTACAGAAATTGCATAAAATTACCTAAGCAATTATTTAATTAAAATGTACCAAAACTACAGTAAAAATGTCACTGCACAGAGAAAAGAAATTTCCAGTATGGAGGAGGAAAGGTAGACTGCAGTCTTTCTCGTCATTTAACCCTCTGAGTGACAACTTTACAGTAGCACTGGTAGAACTGACAAGGTTGCAGCACTGACATGTGAGATTTGTTACTATTAACTCAGCTTCCCAGCCTCGAGAGTTTAGAGGATGGATTTAATCCTCTCCCACTCTTGCAGCCTAACAATTCTAAGGAAACACTGCTTAGCATTCATATAAAACAGCCAGATCTCACTGTACCACAAGGGAACTTCTAACGTACCCATCAGGGTTTAACTCCTGTACAGGAGAGCTAACAGCTCTCCTATAACAGCACTAAGCTTTCTGTATCTAAAACTTTACAGAATGTGCCCTTAGAATGCTGCCTGCCATTCACTGTTCTTTGAAATTAGCATAAGCCTCTACTGGTTTTACTGTTTTTGGTAAAAAATAATAGGCACTGCTTTAATTTAAAAGCTTCAAACTTTTACGTGACCCCTGTAATAAGAGAAATGACACCCTGACAGAGGCCATTACATAAGATAAAACATAACAGACTTGTATATTCTTCAACACAAGTTTGAATAATTCAGTTTTATTGCTTTGTCACAAATAGTTGCATAAAAAAAATTGAAAGGGCTTACTTGAAACAGTCATCGCAAGCAATATTCCCCGTGGTCTCCTTTATGGTGCGTTCGGAAACAAAAGCTGGATATTCAGTATCACAGGGCTCTAGGGTTTGTTTCAATCTCTGCGCTATAGGCACAGGAAAAAATATCTTGATGTTAACATGGGAAGAACAGCACACAAAATTCTGCACAACACGAGATGCTGTATTACAGAGCTCACAGAGAACAGAAATGTTACTCAGCTTCTGCCACCCTGTGAGATTTTCTAGGCAGTGCATAACTCTATTTTTTCAATAATAAAAAAAAAGTTTATCCATGAAAAGCAATTTTGTAAGACATAACTGTTAAAGTAGTTATTCATGGTTTGCCATTGCCAACTTACTTTACATTTATGCACAAGCTTTTATTCTTCCTCTGTAGATTCAAGGCGGACTTACTGTCATTTTTATTTCAATGGTGCAGTGCATCAGTAACTATTATGTATGGGGATTTACATTTATTTAATATCTAAATTGTGGTACGTTTTACCAAAGCCAAAACACTCTTCTGAATTACAGCTTGGGAATCTTTGCAGTTTCCTCAGTCAGAATATCTCTGCAGGTGGCAGACAGGAGTGTTACTTCGCCCAGAACCAATGCTTGTCATCTGCTTCCCAAAATAGTAATAATTAAGACTCCATAACACTTTTGATCTGAAGCTCTTGCAGTGCAAGGGAAAAGAAAGTGTAACTATTTACATCTTAAAGATTGGGAAACTGAGGAACCAGGAAGCGGTGGGAATAGTTCAAGGTCAAACCACAGGAAAGCAGCAAAGCTGGGAACTGAAGGCGGCTCTTTTGACTCTCACACTGAGGTATCTGTTGGACAACATCTCTCCCTCATTCCCTGTCTTTCACCTCTCCACGCCTTCATTCTTCCTTAACACAGAGATATACTTGCACATCAGCACAAATGTTAAGCCTATCTTAAACTAATTCCTAAGTGAGAAAACAAGACGAGGTACGACAAAAATAGATTACACTAAACAGACTCTTGGACTTGACAGATCTTCCATTCAAGATAATCTGTTTCAGAGCCAGTGGTGTATCTTCTGCACGGTGCCAGGGGAAAGGCCAAAACTGCATTTGCAATCATGCACTAGGACATATGTGTCTGAACTGTTCATAATTTTTGTAAGTAAGTAATTAAAAAAAACGACTCCCCCCAAATGCACAGATCTCAAGGGAGGTACTAAAGTTGGTCAGCTGGTTTTCATTATGGTCATGACATATTTAACCATCCAGCATTTTTTAATTGTCTAACTAGCTCTACTGTACTTTCTTCCTTTCTATTCCGTTCTCTTTATCTGTTGCCAAGAATGACGGACATTTATCACCTGTATTTTGGTCTACCCTCACTGTATCACCATGTAGCTTGTGTAACAAAGAAACTGCCGAAGATCCATGGGTTTCTGATTTCCAGCACCTCAGCAGAATCCAGAGGATGATGGGGTTGCCCAAGGTTTAGGGCATCAGTTTCTTCTCTCTCATTTACAAATGTGATTGAGATTACAAGATCCTGTGCAGAAGTGCTTTTCATGCCAGAAGCTGGTAAACTGGAAGGTGTGTGGTGATCCTCCAGGATCTCTGTAATACGTGACGATCTCTTAATGTCACAATTTGAGCAGGAAGTATTTTCCTCATTAGAAGATCTAATTCTTTTTTTCTGAGCTTTGTTAAGCATCGTTAAGTAAAACAATGTGCAAGTTCATTGGTTTTAATTTCATGAAGTGCAGTCATAATTATTACAACTCAGTGGTAATGTAGGATCTGCATAAGAACATACCTAACCATGTGATTTTCTCTCCCACTGACTTCCCTCTTCTGAAATCTCTCTTGCTTTTGCAACGTGTTGGTTTCCAAACTATCCCTTGCTACCTAACCAAATCTGAACTGGCCAAGTAAGAATGATGGCATTCCAATGAGCACGATGAGGCGGTATTTTCAATACTCTAAATCATCAAAAAATGGAGCAAGTGAATTGTGTAGTTATAACTTCACTTTCAACTAAAACATGAATTAAAATCCCTCAATCATGCTTGTCTGCCAAAGTGCTGTAATGATAGTTTTGTCTTTGAGAAAAGAAAGGTTGCAAGTTACTAATGCCTGTCTTCTGTACTTAGTACATGCTTAAAATACAAACCAGACATTCCTGTTCATGAGATGAAGACATTGTCTTTAAAGGACATTTTCCCTAACGTGCAATGCAAGTGCCTTTGGATGTTTCGTGTCAGGATATGTTATGGCATATTTGTACAGTACACTTGAAAAAGACATCCAAAAAAGTTACCCGTTTCCAACACTGGCTGCTTTGCACTGTTCGGCAGACACCAAGACCCGCCATTCCTCTTGCAATATAAGGAATAGTTTTGCATTTTCTGGGTCTGGCAGAGCAAACCCTACTGTCCTTCACAGCCATCAGCGTAAGGGACTTTCTTCACCATGGTTAAGGAAATCACTGGAAAGTCAGTCTTGGTTTTAAAGAAGACCTGTCTATAGACTGCTGAATATGAAGCAGCCCCAAAAGCAAATAGTGTCTGGCTGGTTCTTGTGAAGCTCTATTTGTGTGTGCGTGCACCCAGTTTACATCAGGATCATTGTTCATGTAACAGAAGAATTGGCTTCAGCGTTGCAATGCAGTGTACAGTTTATATCAGTACGGGAAAGGCCATACTAAGTTCATGCACCTAAATATCCAGAAGGCTCTTATCAAATCTTCACCTCCAGCAGAGGCCCATCTCGGCCTCCCCTTCTCCCTGCACAGCATTCACAATGTGTTAGGCAGTAGCCTGGTATGTGCTTTGCCACTTAAGTTGCTCCAGGATAGATCTTCCTGCTAGAAGAGCTCCAGCATCTTATTACTACAGGGGATACTGGAATATCCCAGGGCATCAGTATGTTCCGCTTTCCTGATACCTTAACTTCAGACAGGATATTATTTTGGCATAACGACAGCCGAGTATCCAGGGAATGCAAGTATAAACTGAAGCCTAAAGTAGCAGTTTTATCCCCTACTTTGCTAAGGAATATGCAAATCTGCAAATATGAGGCCTGAAGGATTCGGTTTAAATCATTATACCAGTGAACGGCACACAGCATAACTTGCCTGTGAAATAGCCTATTGAAGAGCACTGCTCTTGTAAATTAGCCCCTTACTTTTGAAAAACACTTCTGAAATGCCAAAAGAAGTCTGCTAAAACGTACGAGAAATTTGACATTGAAAGGTTCCAGTTCTTAAGGAAACTGTGAAACTTTCATTGTCTCAAATAAAGCCTCCATATTTTTTAAAATTATGAGTAAACTGAACCTTAATTCATCTAGATTTTATTACTTTTAAACGTCTATTATGAATAGAATGATAAAACAAAATATAGTTGTTTAAAAATAAAAGCATAATATTTACCATTTTAAGCCTTAAAAACTATTTTAATATGAAATTATATTGAGATGACCACATTCCTGTGGACTTGTTGAAATGGCGTTTTCCAGCACAGTAACACCCCTACATAAATTACAGCAGCTCTTCGGAAAAAGTGTAGGATAAACAGAAAAAGGCTAATGTAACTGACTTATTCACAAAGATTGTTTTGGAATGAAGGGAAACGTTTTTTAAAAAACATATTTAACTATTCTCTCCTATTTTAACTTTTCCATTGTAGTAGTGTACTGTTTTCCTAGAATACACACAAGCACTTTGCAGTCATTCATAGATGATTTTAATTCTCCTGTGTTTTGGGAAACATTAACAAAGAAGAGGGTGCTGAGAAAGGAGACAAACTATTGTCATCAGATCTCTATTATTCAATCTAAAACATTTTATGCACATTTGATTTTCAAAAAATCTAATTTAACCTAGACATTTGTGTCATTATGATCAGAAAAAAAAAATTACGCTTACCTTTTGCTGTTAGATCAGAGTGCCACCAACTGCATAGATTAAATTCCACAAGGAACCTAGAGAAATTATTGGAGTTTTCATATTATCCCACAGAATGTTTTCAAAACACTAAACTGGCAGTAGTTCAATACCATTAATCCTATTTTAAATAAAAGCTAACACAGTACTGAAATTCGTGTTAACAGCATAACTGTGGGATTATCAACTACTATTCTCGTATTTTCTCTGGGCTGTATTTTACCAATGAGAATTTATTCTTAAATTGGCCTCATCAATGAAGCATAGATTTACCTATTATTAGTTTGAATAATTGATCTTTTTCTCAATGCTTAGCAGCATAGAGCATTTTTGCTGCTGAAAAAACCTTTTTTTTTTTACTTTCTTCACTATGCGGCTATTTTGACTCTCTAGCAAAATGCTGTAACTGTCCTGGCTACATTACAGGAGTACACATAAAATACTTCCTTATATTAATTTTGGAACTAAAGTATTAAAACTGTTTTATTTTGAGGAGCAGAAAAGATTGATATATAACTGGCATCTAACAAACTCTAGCTAGATGTGTAGAGAATGCATTTTCCCAATAAAATATACTGCAGACTGAAACGTGCCAATCAGTTATTGTAAGTGTAAAGAATGTGAAAACAATATCTGGTTTATCACGTGGACGTGAAACTATAATACTTACAAACGTAGAAAGTTTCTTGGGATTTTTGAAACTAGATGTTGCTAGCATCGAAGACTCGTTTTAAAATTATTTCTTTCCCTGATAATTACTTTGGAAGGTGCATTTAAGAGCAATCTCTGCCCTCTGGCAATAGCCTTAACTCTTATTCCAAACTTTGACAAAAGCTCATATGATTCACAAATGACTACAAGAAAAAAGGTCTATTTCAAGAAAGAAAAAAATTCGCTTAAATCTGTGACCCTGCTTCCTGATAAGAGCAATAATAAAACATACAGGTTAATAACACAAGACACATTTTAAGGCTTCCTCTTCACATGGTATTTCTCCCCGGCAATCTCTCTTAAAGGCAACGCTCATTATGTATTAACTGAAAATTAGAAGAATTAAGCAAGGAAAAAAATTCCGCAGCATCCAAAACACACCTTATCTGGCACATACTGTAAACGTCCATCTTGCAGACATTCACGGAGTGACAACGCGCAGTCACTCTGACAGTTTGCTCTGTGGACAACAGCCCACCCAAGCAACATTACAAACAGCCAGACATTTATGTAAAATTTAACGGTAACCACAATAATAAATTCGGTTTGCATATTGCGATCTGCTAGACTTACTAAGCAAAGACATGTGGATATAAGTGAAGACCATGAATAATGTAACAAAAGTGCAACTATGCAGTCATATAGCTAAAATTTTATCAGATTTTAACAATGCAAAATTGGAAACCAAAAAATCCACAAATATTATATTTAAAATCATATAATAAAAGCAGCACTGTGTATGTAAAAGGCAAGAAAGTACAAATATTAAGTATTCAAAAGTACAAATATTCAGTAATTCATACAAATATTAAGTTCTTTATAAAATTTACTTACAATACAAGCTCAGTCATAATCCATTTTACTGCAGCAAAGAAGGCGTTATAAGGCTGAAGAGAAGCAACTCATTTAATGAAAAGGCAAAACATGCAGTCTTTATATCTTATCTGAATTCTTTATGTAAAGACAATGTTATGGATATTTAAATGAATGGGCAGCATGAGAAAAAGAACAGTAACTTTTTCTTATGAAGCAGATA
This sequence comes from Buceros rhinoceros silvestris, assembly GCF_000710305.1. Taxonomy (NCBI): domain Eukaryota; kingdom Metazoa; phylum Chordata; class Aves; order Bucerotiformes; family Bucerotidae; genus Buceros; species Buceros rhinoceros. The sequence continues at coordinate 1,035 of NW_010413337.1, read as the reverse complement.
TTATATTGAATATTAAAATAGAGAGTAATGAAATTTCCTTTTAATGTGGTTGCTCATATACACAGATTATCAATTGGAAAAGGAAAGTTTTGCAAATGATTCTTAAATCTTTAACCTCTAGGGGTTCCTGTTTCCCAGGCTATTGCTGGAGGAACAGCTCTGGTAGATAATATGAGCTTTTCTTGGGCTGCATTTCTCAGGCTTGCCTCTCTGCAATGTGCTCTATCCATCACCTCAGTCTCCTTAGGCTAGGAAAAGCTTCTGCAGTTTGAATTTACCTAAATGAAGTTATCTGGCTCATACTGAAGGCCCAGTTCTAAGCACTTTCAGTAGTTTTTAAGATTCTTCCCTCCTCCCATGATCCTCTGGATCATAATAAATACAGCAAATATTTCGTGTTTACAGTACTGCTTCATTTTGAATATTTTATTTTTGAAAATAATATCTATACGATTATTTTCTAATGAAAGGATCTCAGGCAGAAAAGTCCGTTTCCAGAAATGTGGAAAGGAATCTATCCTTGTCCAACTCGTTTGTGTCAGGGTCTTCAAACTGCATAAAATTTTGCAGTTTTTTTAGATTCCATATCAACAGAGTATTTTAGCACATGTGTTGTATCGATGTTAGCAGAACTGCTCAGATTTCTAACAGTGCCATTTTGCACAGCAGTAACTGGCCATTTAAAGTTTTCAGAGGCCACAAAGTATTTCGGCACAGGGCCAACAATGCACAGAGCCAATGAACTAGTGTCAGTCAGTGGCACGAAAGGCTGAAATCGCAAGCCAGCAGCTTGCAGAACGCCCAAGACAGGAAAGGTTTTCACCTATTAAGGACTGTCTTACAGGAAAAGAAAAAAATCTACAAATCTTCCCTAGAGATTGAAAGAAAACAAAATTTCAGCCCTGTGGAACATCTTCTTTTATTTATTTTCATTCCAAATCAGAAAACCTGAAATTTCACACCCAAGTAATTTTGTTGCATACTTTTGTGTTCATAATGCCAAATGATTTAGAGTAAAATAATATATTATTACTT
>NW_010413336.1:99835-100053 GCF_000710305.1 Buceros rhinoceros silvestris | reverse complement strand
CCCAGATGTTTGCACTTACGTATCACTTCCCCTTAAAATGGTCTGCAGCAAGTGCCAGGGGTGTCAGAGCTGGGTGATGGAATTGAATTAGTTTGAATAACTGAATAAGTTTCAGATCTTGGACTGACAGCTAGTTCATATACATTTTAAATGCCCAGCAGCAGCTGCATAATTTGCTTTACCTAGACAAGACTGTTACAGCGGCGCGGCAGGGCTGT
>NW_010413336.1:97909-99662 GCF_000710305.1 Buceros rhinoceros silvestris | reverse complement strand
TGAAAGACAGAAGCTCAAACGGTGTAACTGCAAATAATCAACTTACACATTTCTTTTTCTTTCTTTCTTTCTTTTTCTTTCTTCCTTCCTTTCTTCCTTTCTTCCTTTCTTTCTTCCTTCCTTCCTTTCTTTCTTTCATTTGAAAGAACTGTGAGGCCTCTAAAGTTTCTTAGGTGCAGGGTGGCTTCAAATCCCTTGGGAAGTGTCTCTGTTGTGCCTTGCGGAATGGCATATATTCTGATTTACTCTAATTCTGTCTCATCCTGCGCAGCACAGTCACAATAGTAAGGAGGGTAAAGTTTCATAAAGGCCTTTTGTGTATCTTGCTCTGGAATCTGGTATCAGTAGATGAAACAAAGACTGAGAAAGCAGATTTTGAAGAAACATTTAATAATTTATAATGTATTTGGCACTTGCATAGCACCTTTCATCCATGGTTCTTAAAAGACTTCAGAGATGTCAATAAGGGATACAAATATAATAATGTCTTATTATAATAAAGCCATTTTACATGTCTATAAACAGGATGAAAATGCATTCCTAGCAAGGTGAGTTGTTTTATCTATAACCAAAAATGGAGTCTGTAAGAAAATCTGCAGAAATCTTTGTTGCCATCTCTTCCTTGTAAACTTTTTGAGGAAATTCATAGCTTTAGGCAGAAGAACTATTTTATACTTTACCAAAAATACCTGCTTGACTGGCATTTATTATCCATGGTGCTCGTAAGGCCTCCTACACATGGTGGATGTTTGCTCTCCTGCTTGGTAGCCTGCCAGCAGAAAGGGGTTTACCTCTCTATAAAGAAACAATGTGAAGCCTCTGTCTCTGTGATTAGGGTCATCTGCAAATATTTTCTTTTATATGTTACCAATAAGTAAAATATTGTCTGTAAAGCCTTTTTCCCCCAAATGTGAAGCAGATGATGGAAGGCTGTGAAAATCAGAGCCACTGTAGTTTCAACTCGTTTTAAAGATCGCTTTATTGCCCTCCATCATATGAAGTATATATATGGACAAGTGTTTGAGGTTTTGCAGCCAAAATTTCCAACAGGTTTTTCAACTTACAGACAGGAGTTTAGATTTTAATAAGCATAAAGCCACACAGAGAGAGAGAAGAAAGCTCAGTGCATCGTACTGCCCAGAAACATGCGCTACCCGGGGTGACCAGTCTCATTCACTTGGTGCTGTTCTAATCCTATAGAAATGCCCTTTAATGATGGAAAGTACAGCAGCAGTTCATCAAGTGGCAATGTGGTGGATGCAGCTGCAGAGCTGGGTTCAGAAAAGGTCTGACAAATCCAAATGGCCTTCAGTGAGATTTTGAGACTGTTTTACTGTGATCCTGTACCCTAAGCACAGGATAAGAACACCTGACTCTGGCTTGTGCATATTTCTATTGCACATTGAGTGAATAAACATGCAGAAATTAAACTGAACTATTCAGAAGGAAAATTCCTTAATGCACAAAGGTCTTCGAGTGAGAATGTTACATGCGGTACTTACCATTAAAAACATTGTTATTCACCAGTGCTTACCACGTAGTTGCATCTGAGATGTTATTCAGATAAGCTATTCTAAACAGATGGATTAACTGTAGTTTCTTGGAAAATGCACACTGTTTAATTGCAGTAACACTTTACCTGCATTAATGGACATGGTAGGGTGTGGGTCAATGTGTACTTGTACTTAAGGCTGTCCAATACTTTCCACCACACAAAGCTGTTTGCTACTGTTTATAGCATCACCAGGCTTTG
>NW_010413336.1:95763-97827 GCF_000710305.1 Buceros rhinoceros silvestris | reverse complement strand
CTGTTTATAGCATCACCAGTCTTTGTGCAGCAGGAACTCCAGGGGCCTCAGCTAGGTGAGTGTTTCAAACTGGTGTGGCTTCTGATACGCCAAGAACAGCGGTTTGTGCAGCTATGGTGAGGTAGCTTCTCCAGCTGAAAGCCTCCAGCAGCTTCTCATTGTGAGGTTTCAAATGAGCTTTGCAGTAGTACAAGCTTTTGAAATGTAGTGGGGGATTAGGGTGATGCTAGCCCAGTGAAAATCTTTTTTGCTCTGACTGAAACACACACTTTAGGAGATACGTAATATATGATCTGAGCAAGTTAGCATCTGACAACAAATCTTGATGCTCTCATATGTAGGCAAGCTAACTACATATTTTACCACGTAGTTTTGCATTCTCCTTTTGCTTTCCTGGGAGTTTGTTTCTCTTCCTTTATCTGTTATTTGGCTCAGTTCTTGCTTCAGTTACAGAAGCTTTCTTTTTTTAATTTTTCTGTTAAACCGTAGGGTACTTAAAAAATATATATATAAACACACAAATATCTGATGGGAGGGAGCCAGGCTCTTCTCAGTGGTATGTAGTGACAGGACAAATGGCAATGGGTGCACACTGACATACAGAAAATGCTGTTTAAACTTTGAAAAAGCCCCTTTTTTACTGTAGAGATGATCTAAAGCTGGAACAGGTTGTCAAGGGAAGCTGTGGTGTTTCCATCCATGGAGACACTTGAAACCTGGGCAAACTGCTTTAGCTGACACTGCTTGAACAAGAAGGCTGGTTGGAATGGCCTCAGGAGGTACCTGCCAGCCTCAGTTGTTCTGTGAGCCTGTGAATACATTTGGATTCTGTAACATAAAAATATACATAAAAAAATGATGACTTCAGTGATGTGGTTCGGTGACCTGGGCTTATCTCCATCAGCTCAAACCACTGCCCAGTGGAGCTTGCCCAGCCTGTGTGTGGGTGTTACAGCTCTCTAGCACTTCGTCTCTAGCTCAGCTAAGGTCTTCCTGAGATGAGAGGAAGGAGGAAAAGGATGTGGTCCAGCTCCAAGTTGCTGAGACTGAAGATCTTCCAGGCCTCCTTAGCAGAGCTGCTTGTTGGAGATGGCAGGCAGCTTCCTCCACTACCTTGGTGCCAAGGCAAGAGGCTCACCGCCACACACGGCAGCACAGGAGAGCAGAAAAAGAAAGGCATTGCCATGTACATCATGCCGGTCATGCAGACAGACAGCTGGCTCTTTGTCTGAGGGACCTTCCTGGCCTTCTCTTCCTGGGAGCACAGAATGGCCCAAGGAAGTGGACAGCAGATGAAATAGCTGAGTGTGGTAGGTAGCCCTTCCATTCTGACACTAGCTTCCACTTAAAATAAAAATAAACCCATACAAACCCTCCATAAATAAACAGGGAAAATGTGGAGATCATGCAATCTACTTTGACAGCAGCAGTACAGCTGATGACTGATTGGAGAAGTAGCTCACCAAAGCTCAATTATAATCTAGTGTTTAATTGCTCTTGGCCATCACCAGCCTCCTGGGCAGGAGGCAGCTGGCTGCCTGCAGTCCACATACTCCAGGGGACAAGGGGAAAAAATTTCTCTGGCTCAGTGGGTTTCTTGTCTTTGGCACAATTTGGAAACAAATCACTCATAATTTTTATTGCTGTAAATGTTACACATTTTTTTTTCCTCTACGTGAGGTAACCTTTAATTAGCTGCATGAGTAAGAACACACCATCTCTCTTAAATGACTTAAATGACTTAAATTCTAGCCAAGTAAGATTATTTATTTTGTGGGAAGCTAGCAGGTTTTTCAGCTTCATCTACTCCTACCCTCCTCATGGAAAAGCCTGCTGCTGCAACCCTCTCCATTCTCCAACATTGCTTCTGTCTGTGACTGTGACCTTCATTTCTGAGGGAGACATGAAGTCTCCAAGACTCCTGGACACCTTGCTGTGCCTCACTCTAGGAGCAATGTTACAGGAGGGAGCCCCCCCCCTTGCACCTGCCACCCTCAGGATGCAGAACTGCGAAAGCTCCCAGCTTCCCCCCTCAAGTAGCCCTTGGCTTTCCTGCTAAAGCCA
>NW_010413336.1:89890-95630 GCF_000710305.1 Buceros rhinoceros silvestris | reverse complement strand
TAAAGCCAGGTGAAGCTAAAAAAGGTGCAAGGGGCTACTTCCTGCCAGTTTTTCTACAGCTGTCAAACCTCACTTTTGAAAGCACTGGAAGAGAAGGGAGAAAGGATTGATGATCCTCAGCTCTTGAAAAATAAGCTTCACCAAGTACCACTGCTGCAAAAAGATTGCTGTACCAAGAACAGAGCATAAGCAGTTAATTTCCTGTATGTTATCAAGCTGAGTATTTTTAAAAATATTTATAAAATATATGTAATATGAATGCAATATATGTAAATTGTATAAACATCCTTATATATTATTTTTTTATATGTATGTATCAGTAAAGTTGAAGTTTTATGCTCAGATTGCTGCAGGAACTGACAGCAGAAATCCCATGATGCTGGAGGCATCCCCTTTGCCTGCCTATCCCTTGACAGCTAGCCACGATGTGAGCATTAGGGCAGCATGGAGGACAGGGCAGGAGTCGTGGGGCACATGGGGCATCTGTGGGTGGACACACACCTCCTCTCCAGGCAAGGCAATGAGGTACTCTGTGGGGACCCCCACCCTGAGCAACCTGTGGCCCTCACCTCCCCCTGCAGCATGCTTTTCTTCCCTGCTCTCACACCAGCAGCTTCCTTTTTTATTCCTATTCCACCTTGTGAGAAGGGACATTATTTGTTCCTGGCTCCTTTTGCTTGAAACAGGAGTCCCCGCATGCCTGCCCTATTTGGAAATCCTTGACAAAAGAGAATTTTTTTCCTTTCAAACCCCCTTCCTTTTTTGTCTGTTTCTGCCACCAGACTCTGTGGGCTCTGGAGCTGTGCCTTTCCTCAAAGCTACCATTTATACCAGGCATTTTGGAGAAGAATGTGGAGAGAGCGACCTGGGACCTTGTGACTGCCCCTTGTCCCTGCTGCTGGTTTGCAGGTAGCCTGGAACAAAACAGCCTCAGTCCTCACTTTGCCTGCTCATAAAATGGTCATCCAGCCTCTGCATCAAAATAGTCCCTGTACCCAGTCCCTTGTACCTGGGTAGGTGGCGAGATACGGGAGAAAGGATAGAGAAGGAGGATTTTAAAAGGAACAGCCTGATTCAAACCCCTTTTGAACTACATGAAGGTTCTCTGCATTCTCCAAATCAGATTTCCAGGTTGGAAGGGAGCAAGAGACACGTTTGTGCAAACACTTCAGAGGACTGTAGGCATCCTTGCTGACCGTTAGACCCACAGGCATCCCCCTCTCTGCAGCGCTCACAGCACCCATATTTTGCAGTGTCTGCCATGGGAGCAGAAGTGACTCCAAGACCTTCACCATCCTGTGGGGGTGAAGGTCCCTCAGACATGCCAAATCCTGTTGGCTGCCACTGCTATACCAGCAATGCATAAAAGTCAAGAAAGACATTGCATTAGAGCGCTGCCTGTGATTATTGCTAATGGGACAGGTTTTCATTTCCATTTTTAAAGAATGGGAAAGGGCTACACACATCTTTAACTAGATGGGAGTGGTGTGTGTGTATGTGTGTGTGTGGAAGGAAGTTTATCCTTTCTCTTATATGATGTAGTCACAGAATCTGAAGAGGATTTATCGGGCTTTATTGCTTTTAGGCTGAATCTAATCATGACTAAAGTCCTTCCCACTGTTGTAGCAGCTAGTAGTTCAATCTTGAGGTAGAGTTTTTTTATGTACTGTCATTGAAAAATTAAAATGAACAAAAAACTGACCGCGTTACATTTATTACACAAAATGGCATGTTCATTTAAAAGCAAATACTCTAGAGACTATTTAGTTTTCAGGCAGTGAACCTAATGATCTTCATGTTGTGCGTTCAAGTTTCAGAGATTTTGTATCATCTGTGATTATGGGTGAGATATTGGCTTCTGAACAGTCTAAATAAACTGTGTGGTGAGTCGGTTACGCTGGAAGACAAACCCAAAGACCCAGCAGAGTGGGCTGACTAACTCATAACAATTCTCCATCTCAGAAAGCCCCTGCCTGAAAGTTAGTTTTCCCTGCACCGACTAAAATTTACTGTAACTTACATCAGTAAATGTGTTAGTTTGTATAGGGTTTTTAATCTCTAAATGCAGATGTATTGCAGTTAGGAGATATTTAAACGCACAAGTTACACTAAAAGAAGAGCTGTTTGAACGTAGATGTGAATTATTTAAAGCTTTGCTAACTGGGCATCCACAATAAACAGTTTAGGACAGTGGGGAAGTGGGATGCATTTCTACTCAGAAGGTGTTTATATAACCATAGCACATCTCTGTGGGCTTGATTACCTGCTGATCTTAAAGATGAAATCTCATATAGATGTATTTTAGTCCTATTGGTACAGCAGAGCGGGTACAGCAGAGCCAGTACAGAGGATGAACCAGCATTAGAAGGTGCAACAACCAAGTCCTGTTCCTCTATCCCTGGTGTTTCCAACGTGCCTGCGAGGATAGCTAGTGAATACCACACAGAGTTACTGCTATGTCCACACAGAGTTAGTGGGACATGGGCAAGGGGAGTGGAAGCAAGTCAGGAGTCTGTAATATACCTTAATTGTCATGGCACCTCTTTGACACCTGTTGAGCTCTGTCATAACTCGAGGACCATCCGCTGCAACAAGGTGATAAAATTTAGCAACTGGGGTGGGAAGGCAGCACTAAGGTTCATTACACTGGGTGTGTGCTTCTCACAGACATGCTTCAGCTAACTTGGAGAGATTTGCTGGCTGAGGATGTCTGGGACAGCTGGTGCTGCCTCTGTTATCTCTGCTTGAACTAAACACTGTTCTTTCTGAAATACTGGCCTGCCCTTTCTCCAAAGCAGGCAAAGGGAGTCCTAAGATCCAGTTCCTGTTCCTGTCCCTGTTCAAATCTTTTATTCAGTGATGGTCTGTTTCAAAGCAACTGCTTGTAAAATGTCTTGCAAGAAATTAGGCATGCTCTCGCTACTAGCCATGCTGAGGCTTGGGTCCTGTTAGTCTGTCTCTGTTGCCTTGCATACACTGTCATAATGCTTCTGTAGTTGGCCCAGCATGGTTTTTAAATTGCATGTAATACCAGGCACAACTGCGTGGGGCTGGGTGACCAGGTTGCAGCTGGCAAGGTGAGGGACAGGTTATCAGCACTGCATAGGGTCATGTAACTAGGGACTTCAGCATACTGAGGTGTTGAGAGTACTCAGGGCCGGGGGAATCAATGTTTCTGCAGCCTTTAAACACACATAGGAAATGCACCTAATGCTATGTCACTGTTACCGTCCTTGAGAGTAGTACGACTAATGAATGAGAGAGGCATACAGGCAGGTATGTTTAGACATAGTCACCTCTCGTTCGGATAACAGCTGAGTTGTCCCAGTTAGAAATTTTGCTTTTCTAGGGACACGCTGCACATAGGAAAGAGCAAAGTGCTTCTCTCAGGTGGGCAGATAATTAGGCTTTAATTAAAAGGAAGATCAGAATATGTGTCTGATCTTCCCGTAACACACATATCCGGATCTCTGATCAGCATTGCAGGGTGTTGGTTTCTGCTTTAATCTCACGAATTTATGTTGCATATGTAGGCTCCATACAGACAAGAAAATACACTGGGTCAGGCATGAGAACTCTCTGAAACCTGAAGTTTGGCTCTGAGAATTTTCAGTCATTGTTTTTTCCTTATTCTGAAACCATAGTGCTACAAATGAAAACACTTGGTTTTGATAAAAATTTTCTTTTCTGATTGATTAGAGAAGATATTTGACTACTAAAGAGAAAAATGTCCCTCAGATTGTGGGTTGCAGTGTTACAGGCTTGTTCTGTTCTTGAGATCCCATCAAAAGTAAAATTGTCCAGTGATTCCATGCACCACACCAAAAAAAAAAAAAAAAAAAAAAAAAAAAAAAAAAAAAAAAAAAAAAAGAAGGGTCAGGAGAAACACACGCTCGCACGCACAAGTCCTTGAACTTCCACAAAGAGATATCACGCTACATTTTGCAGTGTTTCCTAGGAAACCATTTTAGTGTAAAAGGAACCCTTTGTGTCCTGCTCTTTGCAAAATTGTTTGAACCACCATATCTCATAAAAGGTTGCTTCACAGGCAATTTATGCAGCATTAAAAAAAAGCCCAATCTGCAGTTTGCTGCACTATCAGAGGCAATACTTTTATCAGCAGCCTGATTGTGTTTGCTGAGAATTCATAAGATTATTTCATCATTTCTAGAAGTCAGAGAAATAAAATCTTGTTTTCATATTTTTTTTTTCTTTTCTGACATGGAGTGCCTTTGTCTACACAGCAAAGCAGTATTAAAAAAAAAAGGCAAAAATGATTTTGGGAAGCTCTTATCAGCACCTTTTTACTAGCACATTGACTGTGGCAAAGGTTTTTTTTCTGTTACCACAGAAGAGGCTGGAACAGGATATCCGCAAGCATGGCTCTTACTCCCCTGTGTTACCTACTGTGTAGCTGTGCTCATGTGCTGACGTGTGCCACCTGCAAGCCCAAATCCAGCAAGTCAGAACAAAGGATTCATCCTCCCTGAATTACCTGTGCCCATCACTCCCACTGTCTGAGCCACTCACTGCCTGTGCTACCGCAAAAGGGCAGTTTCTCAGCTGGTGCTGGGGGTGGAAGTTTTGCTGCACAGGGGCAGCCTGGCCTGACAGCCTGACTGCCCTGGAGGGTACAGCCATCCCAGTGCTGGGCTGCAGATGGGAAGAGTCCTCTGTGGAGCTGAATACTAGGGCAGATCTTGCAGGCCAGAGAAAGAGCTGGGTTTCCACCAAACTCTTTGCCGCTCACCCTTCATTATTTATCATCTTCCTTTAAATCCAGCAGTAGATGTCTGCTGTTTCATCTTAAGGAGGACAAATGTGAGGGCACACAGTGCCTCCACTGCTGCCTGCAGCCTGGCCTGTGCTTCCCCTGCACTTTGCTTAAAGAGCTGACCTAATGAGTTTTGTTCCCTCCGCAGTCCCTGTCATTTATAGTTGTTATAATTTCCTGTCATAGCTACTTTTTTCCTCCCCCCCTTGCGATATTGCAGGGTTCAGCTATATGGCTGATATGCTCTGACTGCAGCCTGCTAGATTTGTCTTCGTCTTAATATATTATTTATGATGCTATTATTCCTTGCAGCGGACTGCCAGCCATGCTCTGCATACAGTTGCTGGTCTTTCAAATGCATCATGGCTAGCAAAGGAAAACACTGATCTAATTGAATTAACAGTGGTGCTGTTAGCCTTAATAGAGTTTGTCATGAAACACTAAGCAGATGTGACAATGATCTTGGTTAGTCATATTTTTGTCCCTACTCCCAGACACGGTAACAGTTAGCCAGATCAGTGGGGAGGATAATTCTCCTTTGCTGATCAGTAATTGTGCTTACCTAGACATGTGGCAATTGCTTTGGACTGATGGTTGAAATCAGCCAAGGACTTGAATAGCAGAAAGTTTTATATTCTGATAATAAACTCAGCTAATTAAAACAAGATGCAGATGGTACTGCCACCTAGCAATTTTCACCTCACAGTTAGCCAGATCAGTGGGGAGGATAATTCTCCTTTGCTGATCAGTAATTGTGCTTACCTAGACATGTGGCAATTGCTTTGGACTGATGGTTGAAATCAGCCAAGGACTTGAATAGCAGAAAGTTTTATATTCTGATAATAAACTCAGCTAATTAAAACAAGATGCAGATGGTACTGCCACCTAGCAATTTTCACCTCACTTAGTCTGACTCCAATTATAGCCTTTCCCTCCTGACTTACACTGTTTACATTACAAAGTTGG
>NW_010413336.1:89583-89796 GCF_000710305.1 Buceros rhinoceros silvestris | reverse complement strand
CTTACACTGTTTAAATTACAAAGTTGGGGTATAGATGACTATTTACCTGTTTCTATTCATACAAAGTCGTCTAACACATCATTGTTTGCCTGCACAAGGCATGTGATGATGGTCTTAGTACTTATTCCGAAAAAAAAAAAAAGTATTTCCACTCTTTAAAAATAGGTGAAAAACTAATAAAAAGACTACCTAGAGACTCATTAGCAGAGACGT
>NW_010413336.1:83851-89452 GCF_000710305.1 Buceros rhinoceros silvestris | reverse complement strand
ATATGAATATTACACACACAATGTGTTTCTCTAACACTTGTTGGTTGGAGCAGGTGCCATACTTCTGGGAAATTAACTTTAATTGGATAAAGAGAAAACTGACCTTAACTAAGGCAGTCCAACACACTTTCTCAGCTTATTATTTTCTTTAGACAATCTGAAACTCTTGATGTTGATCCCTTGGGTGACTTTTGCTTCTTCCCAGAGTAAGACATGTTTACAATGTGAGCTAGACAATCAGCTATCAAGAATGGGTTAGGTTTGTTTGATCCTGCCTCAGCACAGTGAGGTAGACAAGACTACCTCTTGAGGTCCTCCACACGGCTTTAAACAAGCTTTATAATCAAGATTTAGGGAGCGAGAATCCATGTCCAGCACTGGGAGAAAGCACAGAGTACTTCTGCTAATTCTGTGATAGAAAAATGAACTGGAATTGCATTCCAGAAATTATTCTGGCCATCAGCTGGACCACTGTGTTGCTCTTAGTGCCGATGCATTACTGTTCTGGCACTTTATTCTGGCACCCCCTTTCATACGAAATCAGTCCTGTGTATTGCCATCCTGCTGGCAGTAAAGCGCACTGAACTGCCCATGCTTTCCTCATTGCCGACATTTTTTTCATGTGAGGAGCTTTCAGATGCAAAATATTCCCTGCAGTAGAAGCTACCATGGGGAAGGATTTGCAGTTATCTTTGAACTGACTCTCTTGTGTATTTTGAAAAGGTACATCTGTTGTAGGGTGAGGGGGGAAACAAAGCAAGGGACCAGGATTTATTTGCGGAGACCTATTGTTTTGGCTCATTCAGCTGGGTTCCATTTTGTGTAAAAATATGTATGCAAATTAGTGCTGGTTGGAAATGAACTTCCATGCATCCTCAGTGACACGCTAAATGAAGTCAACATGAGTACCATTAATATAATGGACTTGAGGGAAGTGCTCAAAGCACCCCTGCTTTCTTCTGGTATCTTCTTTGCTCTGTTTAACCCCAGGGAGTTTCCGTACTGTGGCGGCAGCGGTCCCTGTAGCGTGTGGATCTCATGATTCAAATAGACAGTGGGTAGCTCAGAAATTTCCTCCCCTGTCAAAACCCACCATACTGCAGGCTGAGGGCACTGCTCTTCTTGCAGGAGGGAGCCGTGGGTGGTGTGGACCTTTTCTTGGCAGGGTGCTGCTGTGGGTGTCTGTACTGTGCTTGGCTGGCTAAGATCCCACCAGGGCAGTTGGGTCTGATGCATCCTGCTTCCTCCAGTTCCCTTTCTGGTCCTTTCTGCACAGCAGAGCAACAAGTGCAACAAGACAGGTGTCTGTCAGAGACTATGTGTGTGTCAGTGCAGGGGTGCACATCTGGGGAGGTGTTGCAAGACAAAATTGCTTTGAGGGGCTAGGTTCACACCTTCACTTGAGCAGCAGTTTGTGGCCACGCAAGAAAAGCAGTTACAGACTCCATACATCTTGTGCATTAAGGCATTCCCCTTCTCACCCTTTCTCCTTCACACCGATGGTTTTAATGGACCTTCCTTTCACTGGCCACAGATGGAATTGTTCTGTAAAGGAGGCAGCCAGTGCCGCTGCTGGAGGCATTCTTGAGCCCTGTTCTCCAGGCAACAGCCTGCATTTGTTTATTAAGGAATATTAACATTAATGTTAAAATAGAGATATATTTATCTTTAAATAGCTTTCCTAGGTGCTGCTTACATGAAGCATTTCAAACAAATCTGGGAAAAGTAACTTCACAAGAGACTGGCTGCAGGACGGAAGATGATACACATCTCTGCATCTGGAGAGCTTTTGCTTTCCCATTTGCTGCAACTGGGAGCACACAGGTCAAATGCAGCAGGGTGTGGAGCAGTGTGTGACAGTACAGCATCCCTGGTCTCCAGACTGGGGGTGCCTTAGCATCACTCATGGCAACCTGCCAGGTACCAGCCATGGCTGACATCCTCACCATGCCCACACCACACATCTGCATGCCAGCATGCCTGGCTCAAAGGAAGCCTGCACCCATGAAAAAAATGCAGAGATGCATCTGTAGGCAAGGCACTGAAAAATGATGTTTGCTATGCTCTGCTCTTGCATGTCACTGCTATGCCAAGGCCACCAGCTTTGGAGCCCTGGTGACCTAGAGGGCAGAGATGGAGAGATTAAGCTGTGAAGGGACCTATTGTTTTCCACTGAGGAGAACATCCCAAGGCTTTGTGACTTCTCTTTAAAAACACATCATGCCCTGCTCCTTGAGGAAAGCTAGTACTTCACCACTTTCTGCTGAGCCAGTGTCAGGGCTATCCATGGTGTGAGGTGGGGGACAGGCAGATATTGATCAGGCTCTAGGTCCAGAACAGGATGCCCTGGCAGGGCAGGAAAGCCTGAGTCTGACCTGAACAAGGGTAAATTACTGGAACAGATGCCTCATTTCTACAGGGTCACAAGCCCAGTAACCAATGTAACCAAGCATTTATCTGTACTGTAATGGCTGTGCGTAAATGATTCCCATTTACACAAAATCAATGTGGAGAATGCAGGTATGTTTTAATGGCTCCCAGGACTAGGGAGATTATATACTCTTCTGTTATTTATCTGTGTACTACTATTTTCTTGCAGAAGTAGTCTCAGGCAACACCCTCTAAATAAGGCCTATGAAGCACAATGGATTTATGCCCGCTAAAAGAAAACACAGGCTCCTCCATTATTAATATGTAAAGCCTGGAGATGAAGTCTCATCTGTATGATGATCTATTTTTGTGGACCACGCGTGCTTAAATCCCAGCCTTGATCTTTTAAACTATCAAGCCTGCCATAAATATTTGATGATGAACAAGCTCATAAAAAGAAAATGCAGAATATGAATAGAGGGAGAGCAAACGTGTGATTCAATTTTTAATTACCATCACCTTACACTAAAGTCAAGTTCATCTTCTGTAAGAGACAGAAAATAAAAGATTTCTTTCTCACCATAACCTGATCTAAATGACCAGAATCACATTTTATTGTATTTTTTTAAAGAGAAAGATAAATCATCGAGAAAGAACTGGGACACAAGAAATAAGGTAGAACAGTCTGGTTTTATTACCATACGTAATCAAGAGCTTTTATTTCCCCTTTTCTCCTCCTTCTTTCTTTCTTGCTTTTTTTTTTTTTCCTTTTACAACATACATTAAGTTGTGAATCAGATGTTAGGGGGATGTGGAAATGAAGGAAAACTGGTGACATCACAATACTTTACAATTTTACAACAAATGGAGTCTGAATTTGTTGCATCTACCAGTGTATAGCAAGGGTGGAAAGCAAAGGCACACATAGGTTCATGAACCCTCGACACAGAGGGTGGAAGGGAACCAGGGGTGGGAAAGGATGAAAACAGAAGACCTACAGAGTACAAAACGCATGTTTCAAGATCAACCCGGTAACTGGTGTGGTGTACATTGTGAAGGCAGATCACTGCACAAGCTGTTGCCATGATTATTCATCTCTACGTTTTGGGAGAATGCTTTGCGGGGTAATATCAAGGGGACCTGCACATTTGGTGCTCCAGGGGTTTGGAGCTTGGTAAAAAGGTTGCGAGTTCGTTCTTTTTTTTTAAAAAAAATGACCTTGCTACCTACTGTTTTCAAAGGGTTTTCTGTTTGTTTTTATTAAAACTACAACATCGCTTTGGATACAGATCCATCTACTCCAGTCTGCATAGTTCACTAAGGGTGAACAAAAGTCTTTCATAAAAGAAGCCATGATGAAATGAAAGAACATGCAAGCACCCTTGTTACACACTTTGGTCTAGACCATCCAGACTTTATATATACCATCTATAAGCTAATGGACTTAAAATCTGTCTTTTCAATCATCCAGAAACAAAACCAAAACCCTGAAAAACAAATGGAAGTATAAAATTTTAAAAAACAAATTGAAACAGAAACAACCACCTTGCTCAAACATACTGTTCAGTAGATATATATATATATAAAAAGCTTAGAAGCGATCCCCATCGTTTTTCTACAGTATGTTGACACAGTTATTGTAACAGATTAAAAACACATCTATGTTTTTGCATAAACTGAAAGACTGGAAAGGAACTTGCACACCTGCGCGCACACACACACACGCACACACCTGTGTGCGCGCACACTCCCACGCTAGCTACATGCACAGTCACACAAAAGAAACAAAGGAAAAAAAATACATTTTTTCCCCAAAGAAGTATATGCAGCATCCTTCTGGAGCAGCAGGTAGCTACAGCAGGATCCTGCCTGCCTGTCCTAGCTCCATGTGCCCTGCGTGCTGCAGGATGTGTGGCTGGGCTTTCTGCAGGGCTTGGCCCCTGTTGCTCGTGCTTGTCCCCAGCCAGGGGACACACCAGCCCAATGGACAAGGGTGTTGGTCACTTCCCTGTTGCCCAGTGAGAATAATCCCCATACTGATGTGCAGTAGAGGGGGAGCAGGAGGTGGGGGAAAGCAGAACCCCCAGCATGGTGACTTGGGAGCATCCCCGCTTGTGGGTGGTTTGAGAGAGGACTTGGCACAGCTAGAAAGTCAAATCGAAGTGGAGGGTATGGTGCTAGCCTAATTTCTTGAGGGACACGGGGTTATTACAATAACCACCACATTCTTCTTTCAATGTCTTTACTCGAGTTCTTGAAGGGGCTTGGAGGAGAAAGGATCAATAAATATTTGCATTACTCAAAGGGGAAAAAGAAAAAGGTTTTACATACTACAGCTCACAAGTATACACAACTGAGGGTGTAAGGCACAAATTTACATGTGGAAGAAAACAGGCTATTCACAGATATATTCCCACGAAAAACCCGTGTGATAAGACCATAATTTATGCATGGTAACAGCCGGCATATTAACTAGTTCACACTGTTTGAGGATCTTGTTTGCCGTCTCACATGCAAGGTGAAATGAGATGGCACATCACAAGCTGGTGCCTTCACAGAAAGTATTAGCTACTGACAAAGCCTTGTTGATAGCAATGGTGCACAAATGTGCGGCTTTTAAGAGTTTCTCTTGCAGTTGCTTTAGAAGTTACGAACTTTGCAGTATTTGTTTTGTTGCTGTCTTAGGTCAGAGGCCCAGCCAGCTAATTAGCTGAGAGACTTAAATAGATATCCCCTTTTTATTCAGCTAATCAGACAGTCCAGGCACAAAGTTCAGAATTCCAGCTCCAACTTATCTAACTCAGTGAATTTATTGGAAAAATAAGAGTTTTAACTACTCCAGTTAATGGGTTTCACATTAAATACGTATAACTTTCAAGGTACTTCTCTGAAGAGCTGCTCACAGGATGATGTGCAGAAGTCATTTCCTTAGGAAAAACAAAAGTTGTACAATAAATAAGAGGAGTTACTTGCGTTAACAGTCATGTGTTATTCATTAAAAGAGAAGGGTAGCAGAAATCTATGACATAGTTTGCCCAACGTGGCATTTAACTGCTGTAACCAAATGGCTGTAACACTGATGGGCATGATTTCACAGTACCTGCACATAGTAAACTTCTGCCATTGTTAAGTCAGAGTTAGCTTTATCAATGGATTCTTTTTTCTTCTTTTTTTTCTTTTTAAAATTTGTTTGTTTTTGTAATAATTTGTTTTGCTTTTCAGAGCACTCTT
>NW_010413336.1:59167-83723 GCF_000710305.1 Buceros rhinoceros silvestris | reverse complement strand
CTCTTTCCCAGTTCAGGAATGCACTGTGCAGTTGGGGGCAGGGGGTGAAATGTCACAGTCATCTTTCACCTGTGTGCTTTTGGCTCAATGTTTGTGATGGTTACTCTTTTGAGCAAAGTACTGACGGGTTGTGGGGGCAAGTCCTGCAATTGCAAACCTTCAACCATGGGTCATATGGCTCGGGTTTAAAAAAATATTCCACTTTTCCCAGAGAGCACAAATCCAACACATCTTCAGCTTGCAACAACCATCTTCTCAGAGGAGCAAGCAGTAACAGTTGCAGAACACTGGCTTTCAACCGCAACCTCTGCTTAATTGCCATCCTCCCCCCTCCCCCCCTCTGATTATGTACACGCATCATTGGGCTTCATGGACGTGGAGAGTGGAGCGAAGGACGGTTTGGGAGGTACATCTGGCTTTAGCGAGGGCGTGCGTTTCAACCCTGACCTCGTCAGTGAGTTGTAGGCAGTAAGACTCGGCTGTCGAGATACAGTCACAGCCTGTGCCTGAGCAGCGTGGACTTGTATGGAGTCCACTCGCTGCGGGGCCGGCGGCGGGTTGTCGCCCCGGCCGAAGCTCTGATTGCGGGAGAGGTGCGATGAGTTAGAGGAGTTAGTGTTGTTTCTTTTGAGGGTCGATGTCTGGTGACTTCTTGTAAGGGAATTTGTAGGGTAGCTTCTCTTGTAGTCCACGTTGTAAGCAGAAGAATGCATCTCCAGCCTCTTGCTCAGGCCAGTCTGCGACAGTGAGGCGCTTGGGGGCCCGAGGGAAGCTTCCCGCTGTGGTACTTTTGGTGGCATGCTGTCAAGATTTTCCACCAGGTTAACCCCATGGCTGGGGCTTTTGCTACTGAGATGGTCCTTGATAGTTTTGTATTCAAGGGTGGCATTCTGGTCCTCCACAGACATTTGAGCCCCATCGCTCAGTTTTGGCTGGTCAACGTACTCATGCTGGTATCCTTGCTGGGCTATAGGCAGGACCACAACACTGGGAATGTGGCTAGGAGAAGCCCTGAGCGGCAGGTCAGTTGGGATCACAGGTGAGGCCATTGGGGGAATATCTTTTGTGCAGGCATTGATGAGGTTCTGGTTTCTCTCCCATTCCCTGCTGCCACGGCTGGGCTTTCTCTTCTGTTGCAGAGTTGGGGTGGACTCAGGGGTTGGCAGGGCAGCAAGGTCCAGATGGTGCTGGTCAGCTTTTATTAGCATCTTGGCAGTGCTGCCTGGGGTAGCCAGCTTGCCATTGTGCATCAGAGGCGTGAGGATAGCTTCAGGCTTTGGTTCCTTGGACTGAGCATCCCCAAAGAGGCCACTGAGCTTGGTAACACTGCTCATGGAACCCCGGCGGGAGTGGGTCAGTTCCTTCTCCTTCCTCTGCACAACAGCCACATCTCTGCGACGATAGTCGCAGATGCAGTACACTATGATTCCCGAAAAGACGGCACCCATGACAAAAGCGAGAATAACAGCAATGGCCAACAGGGTGACCGGCACCAGCTGATCATGACCCTTCAGGTAACTCTCACGAATCACTCCTGCAATAAACAGCATACAGTGGTTAAACAAACTAAGTATGGGAAAAGCCACTTAATACCAACTACTTTGTTCAAAGGCATGCCCTGGGTGGTTTGTTTGTATTTTGCAAGGTGATTTTTGATCAGCTTGCTCAAATTTGGAGACATACAGTACCTGCCAGCTATATCTTGTGTGTGCAGCATTGGACTTTCAGTACAGATTCAGATCTGGAGTTGAAGACTATGAAGTTCAGGAGGGGAGAGAGAATTTACTTGCAGGGCAAGTGCAATTAGTTTGAAATCCTGGCCCTGGGCAACTCACACTGACTTCAGCAGGTCAGAGCTATTATTTCTCCTCCTGACATACTACTCATTCCCCCCCTCCCTCCACCATCCAATCCCTCCTCATCTAATATCACTTATTTTTACTATGGTAAACCATACGTATCGAAAAACTTTAAAAGGAGGAGAGGAGACAGCATCTCTGCAAATACCAGAGAAATATATCCCACATTTTCTAAGGCTTCTTTCTTTGCTTGTCATTCTGTTACCATTGTCATGTCTTTTAGAAGTCAGTATCGCAGGAGCTTCAGGTGGATGCTTAAATAACTATGAAAGGTAGAGAACAGTCTTGAAATCTATTGAGCTGGCTAGATGACTGTCCTTGTTATTTTAATTTTGAAAGCTCTCTCTTGTTGAAAACACCTGAATAGGTCAACCTCTGCACTGAAGCCTATGCTTTCTCATCTGAAAGTTCTGACTCTTGTGGTCCTATGTTGTGGTCAGAGATCATTGTTGTATCCTACTTGGCCTTCCAAGCACCCACTGTCAGAGAAGGCATCTTTGGCAGAGTGTGCCTCCTCCATCTGAAGTCCCTAATACAGCATTAATCAATAATTTCTGAAGAGATTTTTCTGACATAGTTGGGCACCAAGCCAGCAGCACTACTGAAACACAAGCACAGAGCCTCTAGTTTAGTTTTTTTTAATTTCTGGTTTTCTTAGTGCTTAACAAGGAGCAGCCACAGCCTGACAAGGAGCTGAAGGAAAGTCTCTCCCACTTTTTTCTCCAGAGAGGGTCCAAGTGCTAGGGCATTTAAAGCTCCACTTACATTTCTAAGGAAATGTAATCCTTGTCCTTATTACAGGAGACTCAGCAAGACAGAAAACGTACCTCCAAGACTCTCCTGAGACTTTGTGAAGATACATAACTTTCATGTCATAAACCAACCCCTTCTAGAATAATGTCTTTTCATGTGTTTAGCAGAGAAGGTATTAGTGGCCCAGAATTAGAGCCAAATGCAAAATACTCCTAAGCAAACTATGTTAAAAGAGCATTGAAAAGCTGCCGCTATCTCACAGAAACCTTTGATAAGTATTCTGGCTACATATAGTATTGCTTCTATAGCACATATTTTTCTGTACCCATTTAACTGCAGGGTTTAAGTGGACAAGGGATATTTGCTTACAAGATAGGAACTTTATATTTAAAAGCAAACCAGCTCTTTAAATCATAAGCCCCTGCAGGTGACATCACAGCTTGTTGCCACAGAAATTATTGTGCTGTGACCAAAGCATTATGATTTCACGAGGAGAATAAATAGCAAAAGTGGATGATAACTTAAGAAAATAAGATCCTGCATTCAAATAAATGTATTAATAGTAAAAAAGTAACAGAAGGAAAGTAAATGTCAGAAAACCGTATATAATGAGACACAATGTTTAAGCGTTTCTAAAAGAACCCTCTTTTAAAAGCTCAGCAACATTTTAAAAGAGGCAAATTTTTCTATTCTTTGTCATCAGCACTTAACAAGCAGCAGTAGAACGTAGCTGTGTAATTTAAATGCACACACAAAATTGCTGTATAGAGACAGAAGCACAGTCTAGTGCTTATGTCACAGTCAGCAGTAACTACCTTTCACTGCAAAGGTGTTGGTCTTCACCTGCTAGTCTCTGCAGCATTTTGTGACCAAATTTATATACACTTGTAAAACTGTCTGCAGTCATTAACTGGAGAATCAGAAATAGAGAGTCTTAAATGAATGGGAAGAATGGTCAGGGAAGTGTTAAGTTTTACGCAGAAATGCGTTGCTGGGTGTGAAGTTAGGAAAAGCTTCAACTTAAAAAGCCTCATTTCATGGACACCTTCCATGTACAAAATTCTCAGAGATATGCCCCTTTGAGCCCTTCAGTTCAAAGTTTTTTGCATTAACAAGACTCAAAATCACTGCTCAGTGCCTACCTAATGGTGTAAGCATCTATAGTAAAAGCTACCTTGGGTTCATGAAGGACAAGTCATGCCTTACTAATTTATTATCCATTTATGTATAGACTGTGGGACAGGAGGCTGGATTGCAGCCCTACGATGCGAGTCAACAATGTGACCTGGTGGCCACAAGGACCTGCGATATAAAAATATTAGAATGTGTCCAAAGGAAAGCAACAAAGATAGTGAAAAGAAGACTACAGGTCATCACTGAGGAGGAGTGGCTAAAGGTACTCGGTTTGTTCAGCTTCGAGGAGACATCATTGCTATGTAAAACTTCCTTATGATGGGAAGTGGAGAGAGAAGAGCTGATCTCTCTCTCAGGTGTCCAGTGATAGGATGTAAGGGAATGGCTTAAAGCTCTAATCCATGCCTGATGCTTCCTACTGGCTAAGTGAGGTTGTTCTTCACCCTCAGATTTCTGCTTTAAGCTAAGTCCTACTCTGCAAATGAATGATAGCCTTAAGCACAAATCTGCATCACTGCAAGCAAAAGTAACATGAAATCTTCAGTTTTAAATTACCAACAGATATTGATTCATTACAACTCACATTACAAAGTTACCACACAGTTCAGACTGAGCAACCATGTCTGTTCAAGAAAGTGAAATGATGCCACCACTCATGCTGCACGTGTTTTATCAGCAGAAATTTATGAGGGTCTTAAAACAGCCTGTTTCCAGCAAGTTCCTCTTGAGCTCAAACCTTGCTGCTGTTTATGATGTTTTCTATACCAGAGGTAAAGGATATTTAACATCAGAGGCTTTGCTCTAGACAGGTGGATCTTCTCTGGACACAACGTCTTATTAAACATATAATTTAATTTTCATCATGGATAATATCCATGTGTCTTTAGTTATGCAAGCAATCCCAACAACTTTAACTTAAATGAAACAAGATGGGCAAAATTTGACACTGCTTTCATGTTTATGGAATACATACAATTAAGTAATGAAAAAGTATAAGGAAGTAATGAAAAAGTCTAAGGAACAGTCAGCAGCCTACTATCATGACCATAGTGGGCAGAAACCTAATACAAAATAGACTGATAATTGCAGTCATTGTCAATCAACATCTCACGCCCCTAGCATCAGTAGTAACTGCTTTCACTGGACTGGAATGACTAAGCAAGCGTGTGATCCCAACTGTGTCCCCAAAACAAGCCAACTTGTTTGTGCCGCTTCCCAAAATGCATTGTGTATGCTTTCACCTATCCTGCAGTTCTTAAAGAACAACACAGTCCCCAGGACTTCATTAGCACTAGGGCCTACATTTCTGCAAGTGAGGTAAAGTATTGGGACTCCCAGCTTTGAGGAATTACCTGCCATTGAAAAGTCTCATGGCTATATATTATCTGACCTCCTTCTAAGACATTATACATTGGAAAACTGAATAGGTTGGCTGCACACAACGATATGGAATCAGATTGTAAAATATACTTGATATAAGCATCACTATATTTTTTTATCTTATATTCAATAATAAAAATTATCCTCAATTAAATAATTTTACTTTTAAAATATTATGTCTAGCACTTTCCTGTTTGCAATTTGTCCTTTCAAATGTGAAAATACATTGCTTATTTCATGTGGTCTGAAGTGCTCATCCATACCTGACTGTTTTCTGTAGCACATGGAGATCATCATGTATCACTATAGATAATAACCAGCTATTTTTTGGAAAGTGCTATTGTTGCCAGAATTACCTGTATTAACATTATACTTGGGAGAGGTCTGAAAAAAACTTAAAAGGCATAAACAAGGTTAAATATTTTCATCTTCAAGGGTCAGACCTTTCATGTCACTAATGCCACCAAAATGCAGACAGTAAGCCTTCTCCCTGAAGACTTCTGGTTAATACAAGCTCTGTCCTTTGGAAATTACAACAGGGCTTACAACTTCAGGGTCTTCCCATATGTGAATGTATTTCTGGCTACTAAAAAGAGCAAGGCTAGTCACCTGATATCCTCCACTTTTCAAGGCCTTTCTGATTCCTGTAGACAACTTGGTCCTTCCTTCTCCACTAAATTCCTATAATTTCATCCCATGTCCTTCTGTCTGCATCTCCTAACATCACCATCCATTTTCTCAGGCGGTATGACCTGTACTGTAACAGTCTGGAACATGCAAAATCACCTCTTCTTACTCATCCAATGAGAAAGAAGGCCTCGTATGGTATTATTCTGCTACGCGTAATTCATTCTTTCTTCCAGCAGAGCTTGTAGGTAAGGGACAGTATTGTCTGGCTGGTTGGTTAAGAGGACATTAAGAAAAATGTTTCCAGACATTCAAAGTGTTTCAATTCTTAAATGAGATAATGCTTGGATAAATCACAAGTGGAATATTGATCTAGCTTGTTCACTGAAGTTAGTCAGGGGAAAAGCAAGGAGACGATAAATTTTATGTCAGTAATACATATACTTTTTCTGAAGTTCTGGAAAAGGTGAGAAGCAGATTTGTTGAATGCCTCTGGGTAAAAATAATTCAGAAAGGACCAGAGGTGATACAATGATATACGGTACATTATATCATCATAAGCAAGAAGGAGATGAGATTTCTTCTTTTCACCAATTAACAAAAGTATTCAGAGGTTAGGACTGTACCTCTATATCCACCAAAAAACAAGTTGAAAAGCAAGATGTGTGCACTGCTGAAAGTATTATTGTATGATAATGCTGATGAAGCTATTCTGGGCATGGTCTGCTCCTTCTAATTCTAACAGGAAAGACTTTCTGAGGGCAAAAATGTAATTGGAATGAAATCATCACAAAATAATAGAGTCTAGAGAATATGGCATGAGCATAACCAAATAAGAATAACGAATATCAGTACCACAAACTTCAATAAAGGAGGACAGATAAGGAAAGACATAGAGGCTGAAGCATTTACTCCTTTCCTTGCTTCACTTTTCAGCAAAAATTCCCACAATGATCTGGGATCAGAAATGTAACAAATTCAGGGAATTAGACCAGAACAGAGAAAACTGGTAAAATATTCAGATGATGTAGATGTTTTCAGATTGTCTAAAGGAATTTGTCCTGACTGCTTAAGGAGCCAAAGCAATTTCTAGATATTGTGCAGTATCTTGGAGAATGCTGGAGTAAGTATGAGCATCAAGAGCTCTTGAACAGGAGGAGTATATTGCCCGCATTTGAGATAAGCCAAAGGGAGGACCTAACAGAAGACAGACCTGTCAGTGCAGTTTTTAGAATAAGAATGACACTAGGACAAGTGATTAAACAATCAATTTTATGAGCTTTTAACCAAAGGATAATAAAGTAATTATTAAAAAAAAAAAAGCCAAAGCAAATTTGCCAAGAATAAATTACATTCAATGAGACTGACTTCCTTTCTTGACAGGATAAATGACTTACTTTTTATTGGAAAACATTAAGTATGATATGTTTTGACTTCTGTAAGGTCTTTGACTTATTTTTTCAGAAGCAAATAAAAGTGAGCTAAAACCTGCTGAAAAGCTGCAGTTGAAAATTACTGATCAAAGGTCTACCTGGAAAGAGATCTGAAATAAGGTGTCTGCCTCAGGAGAACAGCCATTAAGAGTCATCTGCAGAAAGGAGACCTCAACTCCAGAGGCCCAGCAAAAGAGCTGTGTCCTTTAAGCATGTACCGTATAAAAAGAAACATCCCATAATGAAGCCTAAATTCCATTGTTTCACCTGTGATCAGGGTCAGGATGATAGAACATCAAGAAGAGCCCCACAGTCACATTGTAAGTCTTGGTTCTGTTGTATGCATTGCAGTGAGCACAAACTGAAATTCCACTTTATAACCCTCCTAAGTGCTTGATGAATGAAAACAAACAGTAAATTACTTTCTAGTTTGAATAGCTTAATGTGAGGCTCTTTTAGGGACACAATAGTCTGGATGCTGCCTTCTTTCACAATCAATCTGAAGTCAATCAGAATAACTTACAAGGCAGAGAGCAATACCTGGTCTTCTAACTACATGTTCCTGTGTGTGAATAACCCAGTTACCTGTCATCAAAAATAATGCCTGTCCCAGAAATGATTTATGGCTGTGAGAGGTGTACCCTGGACAAGGAGATGACCCCATGCCATGTGCACCAGGAACGCTCCGCAATCACCTCTGCAGGGAGCTTTCACTGTCTAGCTACAGATGGTAAAAGTAATACCCCAAAATGGTGGCATACATGAAAGTAAAACACACAAGTGGGAAATGAAGAATGATGTTTTGGCAGGGAAGTGAGGGAGTAACTATCAAGGAATAAGGTAATATTTATGTCTAGACCACACATTAACAGGAGTCAGAGACTGAATGTCATTGCTGTCTTAAATTTCACCTCTCTAGCTAAATGGGAATGAGCCCACTTCCATCTCCAACACCTACAAAATCACTCAAGATTTTCTGCAGAACCAGTCATTGTTCCAGAAAGGCCAAGGATTTCTTTACTGTGGTTATTTAGGGAGGAAAACCTTGCAGTTAATTTCATTCTCGAGTGCAAGCTTCTCTGTCTGATGTGTCTCCCTCTGCTTAGACTTGCAAGAAACACTGGTATAGACTCATTATGAGTGGAGGTGTTTACGGGCTTCAGAATATCTTTTTAAATGCCACTGAATAGGTTTTCAACATGTGAATCCAGGTGTTAGAACTGTGTTTACAGGCAGTCTCATGCTGCTAAAAGACTATTTCAGCCCGGAAAATCCCTGCAGGTGTTAACAAGATTTCTTCCTCCTTTCTAACCAGCAATAGGAATAATAATAATAAAAAAAAATCAGATTAATTTAGGCTGGACACTCAGATTTAAAGTGACAGCAGTTTCAGGAATGACAAGAGTCTACAAGGCATGTCTGAGATCTGATCTCATGTTTTTCCTCAAGGAGTAATTTCAGGCTTTGACATACACCAACCACATTATAATCCCAATGATTTGAGGTTTGCCGCTTTATTGGAACTACTTTGCTGAAAACAGTAAGTAAGCAAGCTTTCTACTTCATCTTCCTTCTGGCTGGTTCTGCTTACTCAGTACAATTCTACCCAGTAACCACTTTCCTGGACTCTTCGAGTCACCAGCTAGAAAAAAAAAAACAGTTCAAACATTCATAGTTAAAGCTGCTGGCAAATGCATTTTTTCCCCTTCCCCTCGCAATAAAGCTGTATTGTTGATTTGTAAAGGTCTGCAACTGTAAGATTTGCATGACTGAGAAGACCAATCCATCTTCACTCAGATTCCACTCTATGGGTCTCAAAGCCAGTTTCCCAAGCAAGGAGTCTGAGTTATCCATCAAACAAAAAGCAGATGCATGCACTTGGAGAGAAGAACAAATCTGGTAAAGAAAAAACCTTCAGTTACAAGAGGCCTGGAGACCATTGAAGGTATGAGGAGAAATCGTACTTCAGAACTATGAAAAGAAAATCAATATATAATGTGCCTGAAGTAACATGTAACAAAGCCTTGAAAAGTATCTGAACAATCAGATCAGCTAGAGTGGCCTCTGTCAGGATTTTTTGGCCTTTAATCAGACCACTTTCAGAAGCAATCCCTCCAGGATAGGTTCATCTATCGATCTTTAGAGGTGGTTTTATTTCTTCTTTCAACTGGTCCAAATTATATCACTTCTCTCCACATTTGATGAATGATGTTGACAAGACTCTCCATAGAAAAAAGATAGTTGTAGGTTACTAAGAGAAGGGAGATCAACAGGTGGTTTTGTTCTCAATGGGAAGATGGAGAACTTTAATTCTTCTATTTTTTTCAGGCTAGATAAATTAAGCAAGAAAGGTAAGAGAAACAACTCTACTGTGTCCACATAAGGTAACCCATGAGTCTGGAAGTCACATTTTCAGAATGAGTTTCAATTATCTGTTTTTAATTCAATTATGAGCCTGCAATCCATTTTATTCTGCATACCAGAGTGGCCATACGAAACCTATATTGCGGCCACACTTGTGAATTTTGAGAAATTAGAAACAAGCAGTTCTTTTTTGAAAGGGATTATTATAGATTGAAACTAGAAGAGCTGAACCAGCAAATTCCTGCTTAGACAAATTCCATCTCCACTGAAACAAAGGGGAGGAAGACCAGAAAAAGTCTGGAATAGCAAACTCTTAGAGCTTTTTACATTGTGTTACTTCTAAGCAATATCTCTGTAAACAAACCAGTTTATTAGGTTTGCAGATATGGGAGAAGGTTTGAGAGATGCAATCTCCTGGATATATAATACAATGATGACAGTCACTACAGTCCTGAAGCCAGCCCTATTTTATTTGTCTCTGTGGCTAGACTCAAGTCCAGCTCTTGCACTAGAAAGCACTCGACAACATTTCTCCTACTGGCAGGTGGTAGCAGTGGCTGGTAATTTCGAACTCTCCTGATTTCAGTACCTTCCTTCGTCTCTCACCACTTCGAAGTGAGCAATGACAATTTTAGATGCCTCTGTGTGATGGGGGAAAAGCAGACACATCAGGTCCTTTTAAAAAAGTAAACCAGAGGCATTCACTGTAGTTAAAACAAGATGTATAAAATCCAAATGTCAAGGAAAATTAATTCTTTTGTAGCCTGTCTCGGCAGAAGCAAACTTTATGCTCCTTTGCATCTTAAAACACAAGTTTCCTTTAATGTCTGCTGCATTTCCTCTAATGACGTAAAAAAAGCTCAGTGCACATTCTGGGACCTTTCCACTATGCCTGGGATGAGCTTAAACATATCCAGCTGCTCTTTATTAGTTTACTTCAGGGGATTTTTCACAGCTGGGTTAAACCAGATTTACATATGTTTGGCTGAATATGCATGATTTCAGGGCTTCAGAGAAGTTGTTGTTGCCTGCAAAGTGAATCTCTCATCTTCACATTTCCCATTTCACTGCATGGAGCTCCTCTGATGGCGCAGAACAAATGCTGGGTATTTTTTTTTTCTTTCCTCCTGCTGTGGACATTATGTATTCTGGGCAGCCCAGTGCCTTTCTGGAAGCAGTTTTTATGAACGGTGTCAAGGAAAGAGAAGCTGTCACTGAGAAATTCCATGGCTTTCCCTCTCTTTTTTTACAGCCTGTTTTGACCTGTGGCCTTTCTGCACAACAGGGAAAAGTGAAGTTTGCTGAAAGCTGCTGAACATAAGCAACTCTGCTTAGCAGCCTGCAGCTCAAAGCAGCCTTAAGGAATAATTTGGGTTAAATTTCAAACACTGCATATGACCTAAAAGCAAAAATTGTTTCCTTAACAGCTCTGATCTTCTTTAAAGACAAAAATGGAAATGCTAGTTTTGAGCTACTAGGTGGAACTGAACACATTACAGCTGAACTAAGGAACCATCTATTAAACATCCAAGACATTTAAATAATAAGTTGGTGCTCTAAATATCCTACTCCCTGAGGTCCTAGGAAATTATTACTAAACTGTTGAACAGCTATGACATGAAGACAACAATGTTTACTCATATACATGGACTGTATTTCTTAGGGATAGTCCTTCTGCCCATGGCTGGATTGTTGTTGCACTTCAGGAACATGTCTGGACCCCATGGTAGATCTAGAGGAAGGATCAATGAAACCTCTTCTGTCATTAAAACGCCAGCACTATGTATTTTGTGACAGAAAGCAAACACTGGATTATCTCTTCATTTCTCATACACTCACGAACACTGCAGGTGTAGTCAAAAGACCTGGACTTAAAAATTAAAACATGTCCCCACTGATCAGTAAAAGCAAAACTGCTTCTTCTGGAAATACTTGCAGGGCTGGTGGTGTAGGCAAAAAATAACGTCTCATGTACGGTTTATAATTTCCTTTCATGTTGCAGATCCATAGCCTCATCTACCTTTGAATACATTAAGAGACTGAGGAACTCTGATGAGTTTGAAAACTGGCCATTAACAGTCAGCAAGAATCATTTTACCATTAACTCTTTTTCTGTATCTCACTAGTCTTCCAATACAAATATCAGAAGCCTTCTTTCCTCTCAGTTACATTCATTTGAATCCGCAGTATTTCCAGTAAAGCATGTGGGGTTACTCCAGCCACACCCTGAGGTAAAAGACAGCATTTCCCTAATGGACTTGCCCTGCTGCTGCTATCATGTCTATCTCGCTTACTTAATTTTCTGTCTCCAGTGGTGGCTTCTTTTAAGTATTTTTCTGTCTGTCAAATTTATAGTTCTCTGCATTTTGTTACCTATTTTTTTATCATCTCCCCACCTTGCAGACACCGCATGTACATTCACACTTTGATGCCATAACTTCATTGATGTTCCTGTCTGTGCATTTTTTAACGTGTTCAGTTATTACTATGTTCAGTCTGCTTCCCTGGATGAGGTGAACTTCCAGCTTTGTCTCAGAGAGGACATACTTTCAGCAAACAGGTATTACCTGCCCCATTTTGAAGACAGCTGCCCTGGGTTCAGTAGCAATCTAACCACAGTAGGGTGTGCAAACCAGTCTTCTCCAACATACATTCAAAGCCCATCCAGACACCTTTTTGATCATCCAGTGTCAGGTGAGGGAGACATTCTTCATCACATATTTCACAAACAGCCATGTTTCTGCAATACAGCTCCCCCAGCCTTCTACTCCATTCTAGTACTGGATCAAATCTCTGTTTTCTGGATTTAGATTTACTGTAGTGTTCAGTTTCTGTTCATGCTCTTTCTTTAAGCCAGTATTTTCCACTGCTGCACGTAAACCAGGCAGCTTGCACAGCCAGTTAATCAAGATGAAGGTAGGTACTACAGCAAGGAGCATGACTGGCTTTTTCATATCTGTAGACTAGTCCTCAAGATATATTTACCGATCTACAGATAAACACACTTCCATGTGATAGGTTAAAGCCTCATCTTTTCCCAAACATTGGGACCCTAACAAATTTTATCACAACCTCTTTTCTCTAAGTGATATATGTTTATTCTCTCTCCTCCTTTCTAAACACGGTGTAGGTGAGACCAAACTTTTCAGGAAATCACAGCTGATGTTATCCAATTGTCCTGCCAGGAGCAAGTAGAGATAAACTCTATTGCCTTTCCAGATCTTGATGCTGGGTGTATAAAAGTAGCTGCTGATTTGATATTAGTAATCCAGTTCAATGAGTGAGAACTGCACACTGAGATACAGAAATCCCTCTGGGTATGGAAAATTAATTGGTGTTATCGGATGAGTGCCTCAGGGCACTGCCTGCAGCTTGGTCATATTTAGACAAAAAAGAATATAAAGTACTGCAGGACTGTAAGACCTCTTTAAGACACTGAAAAAAGACTACTGTTTTGTAGAGATGAAGCCGAATGCTATCTGTAAAAAAAGAGTAGTGCTCTTTATGTTCATTATTATGAGCTGTGATTGCCCAAATCTCTGGGCAGGCTCTGTGGTGAATGCAAAAGGTTCAGCGGGGAGAGCAGGCAGAAGAAGGGACAGAGGGCACTCCCGCTCTGTGCCCTCCTTTGAGGGCCTCTGATTGGGACTCATTCAGCAACAAATACACATGGAGAATTGTTGAATTGTTTGGATGGAGCTATAAGTTGGTGGCAGGAATTAGATTTCTCCAGTGCTGACCACAGCTCAAAGAAACCACCTTTTCTGCACCAAATGACAAGACCACTTCTGTTAGCTTTAAAAACAAGCAGTACTCAGTGTTTACCCAGTAGTACAGCTTCTGGCTCACATACCCTGCTTGCTGCCAAACAGGAACTCAGTATAGTTTTCTGATTTAAAGAATAAGGAAACACCTGGAAACTGTGTGCTTCCCAAAAGACTTTTGGAATTATTTTAATAAAAGCTTTGGTGTGCTGCTGTTCAGGAGGTGTTTCTGGGCATGCTTACGTTCCCTGTCTGCACTGGTACTGTTTATGTTTAGTAATTGCAGATCTTCCAGGCCCTCCAAAAAAACCCCCTCTGTTTCTTTCTACAAGAACATGATAGTGGATAACAGTAGCTTTGTAGAGCTTAAAAATGCGCCACAAACCTCCCCCCTCCCCTCTCCCCCCTTTTATCAGCTGTTCTTTTATTTTCTATCACAATTGTGGGTAAGATGGCATGGAGCATGAACAAGACGGCATATTATTGACAGCATGCAGCTGGTGTTATTTTTGAATTAAAAAAAATCCTTGTTGGGCATATGAAAGAACTTTCTAGTTTATGCCCATTTGGACAATGCTATCAAGCTGCATCTTTATTTCATAGAAGACAGCAATCTTTCTTTGGTTGCTGGTGGGAGAACTATAGTTTAATATCCAGGTCTAACCACTTTGGTAGACATGGCAGGCTGGAACTGATCTGGAGGCTATCCACTGGGACTCACTATTTCAGAGTATTACAGTTATTCTTCCCAGCCAACACAAGTTGGTGATGAATGTGCTGTTATCCATTTCCAAATGCTTGCTGTATGGTATGGCTGTGCCAGAAATGCCTCGTAATGCTTCCTGAGCAACTTCGCTATAAACTGCCCTAATCTCTTCTAATGCCAATGGAGCTGGTAAAATCTACGTCAGCATAGACTGTGACGTATTCTGATCTGCTGGGGCAGAGAAAGCTGACTATCAGCTGATGGTTAAAGTGCTTATCAGTCACAGCACCAATGCTCAATGTACATGGGCTTGTCTGTGTACCCTGTTGCCTAACCATGACAAGTCTCTTCTGGGTAGGAGTGACTGAGATTTTTCAAAAACTTACAGCTTGGCCAATGAAGCTCTTTTTTTCCCTCATGGTGATGCCAGGATGCATGTTTTTGATATAATGATAAATTTGCACTATCTGCTTCAAAACATTTCAATAAAGTGCCCTTAAGACCTTTGTTTTTTTTTTTTTTTGGTAACTGGAGAATAACAACATATTTTCCCCTATCATGTTTCTCAGCTACTGGCAGAGAGAATCTGAGAACACATGATTAAAATCTAGCAAAAGTCATATCAACAGTAATCCGATACCAGAGACTCTACTGTCTCACTAAATGACTATTAAAGAGCTTGAAGTAACACCTGCCTAAACACCTGACTAAACCAAGGATATTCATAGAAGCAACTACTTTCCAAATGTGACATTTGTTGTTGTTATTTAATGTTCAATAAAATTAACAAGGCAAAATCTGAATTATGCCCTCTCCAGGATTTTCTTTTTTTAATTAACAGCATATTGTTAATCAGTAAGCATCAGCCCATCCTGACATAAAGAATTAAACTCACCTTTTTTACAGTCTTAAAGAAAACTAAGGCAAAAAAGGAAGGGACTCAGGTCAGGATCCTTCCTACATACTGAAAGGGATGATGATACCATTCACTAAGAGATTGTCTATATGAGAGGAATGTAGGTGGCATTCAATTAAAGAGTTCACAGTCCACAGATCATATTAAAAGTGCTCTCAAGCAGGACTGTCAATGTTCAGGTCATTGTAAAATTATTGTAGGACATCTTAGCTACTAACTGATATGATTATTGAAACTAGGCACATCCTATATCAGAAAATCAAATTATTCAAATATCTTTAACAGCAATTGTACACTGACATTAACACCAAAAGGTGTTTCAGCCACTAGATTTTCTGCTCTTAGATCCCTTCAAATTTCACAGCGCTCTTAATTAAAAGGCTAGGTTGCCCTCCTGATTCAGTATCTTTGTAGAGCACAACATCTCCTTATGTACTCAATATAAACCCCACACAAATGAAACTGGCTGTTACTTAACATTGTGCCCGCCAATTATGCTTTGCTGTTCCAGATGGAGTAGTGGCCCTGGGGGCCAGCATGCCCTGCAGCAAATTCCCAGCTCTTGATAAATATGTCAGTGCTACAAGGGTCAAACAAGAGCACGAGGCAGCCCGAGTTCCTCCACTGAGCTGTCCTCCACTGGGTGACTGTGGATGAATGCAGCCACGGATCTAGTCCCTCACACAATAGCTCTAATGCCCTGAACCATGAGCAGATGCCTTGACAAATGAGACGTGGCCTCTTTTATTGAAGAAGCAGATCAAGGTTCCGCGGCAATGACAGTTTTCCCCTGTTTTTGTAAGACAAGAATTCTACTGCTTATTGTAGCCTGGAAATGAATAGCCTGGCTTTAAATCTGTGCAAGCGGACAATTACAGGTCAAGGATACCTGCTGTTTCCTGCAGCCACATTTGACATTTGAAGAGCTCTATTTTAAACTTTGCTCGTCTTTATTTCTAGCATCCAGTAATTTGGGGACGAACAGCTCTGTTGATGGTTTTCATAACCAGGGGTTGCACATTGACACAACCTGTTCTACTACCAATAATGTCTTTTTTTTTTTTTTTGCCTACTAAATAGCAAACATCTCTTGGTTCTAATCTTGCTACTCATGTTTCCACTTCTGCTAGTTGAATCTGAAATACATACTCCTAGTGAAACGTAAAATTTTCATAAGTCAGAATGTTTCTAAGTTAGTGCCACTGTTGAAGTATAGGCATTTCCTTAGATGTAGCACAGGCAGTTGGTAAGTGTTGGAATATACCTTCTATTTTGACTTCCTCATCCTTGCCTATATTTTCCAGTGAAACCTGTTCCTCTTCTTGCTCTTTCAGAAGGTTACTATAGAAAATCTATGGCTAAATGAAATGGGCCTTTTTTCATGTAATGTTTGAAATGAAAGCTTAGTCACAGAGAAGACACACTAAATCACTGCCCTGTATTCTATTACAATCCCCATGTTTGGTTTAAATTGGCTTAAGGATGTGGCCCTGTTTGGGGACTTTTCTTTCTGTCATCCTTTCTGCACACCTTGTCTCCACTCTGTCTCTTTGCTCTTGTTCTCATAGAAGCTTACAAAAACATACTGAAAACAACTTGAAAGAAAGTCTGTTATCAGAAACATCCTTCCACCATTATTCTTTCATCAATTTTATATATAATTTCCATTTTATTAATTAGCATCTAGTCTTCTGCTGCCAGTGTTTGAACTTGAGGATGCAATCTGAGATGATTAGCTGTCTCTAGCCCTGAGAACAGGCAGATTGTACAAGTCAGAGCAGAGGAAGGATCAGTGTCACTCCTCTGGACAAGTCTTAATGCTGATTGCACAGCCCTCTGGTGCATATCACAGGATACCAGGGACTTCTGTATGGTGAAGTTATCAATCTTCTGGCATATTTGCTAGTTATTAGCCTTGTATGGTGACACGGCTATCTGGCCATTAAAAACTGCTGAGAAATTTGGTCCCATTTAACCGTTAACATTAGCTTTCTGGTATTTATTTGATACTGAGCTAAAACAGTACTTCAGAGCAGGTATGCCATGAATAATCTCTGAGACATTCAGTTCCTGGACAAGTTGGTCATTAGAGCCATTCTAGACAAATATAGGGTTGGTCGTTTGGGGTTTTAAAAATATTTTTTAGTATTTCACCTAAGCAGCTTGTACATGTGACAAACATAAATAAGCCCCCACTCTGGAAATCTAGGGATCTTTTGAGCAACCTGATGCCAATTTACCTAAGAACATTTTAGAAAAAAAAATCTATACAGCTTTGTTTAGCATAGACTTATTCAAACAACTTCTGTTTAAATCCTGATGGGAAAAGTAAGTAGGTTTTAATCTAGATGTGGTTCTATACCAGTTTAAATGGATTAAGTCCTGTGTCATCTTGTCTTGTGTAGGTGAAATCCCTTTGTGATGCACTACAGCTCCGAGTAACTGCACCTCTCACTTCAAATCTCAGCCAAATGCTACAGAATCATAGACAGAATCAGGGCAAACTCCCTACTCCCTTTCCCACAGCACTATTTTACTAGACTGTGGGCAAAAGAATAAAGTATAGTAAGTGAAGGATCTGGTATGAGTCGATCTTGATTGTTTCCTCAGCACTTGAAACTGCTAGTGAACTGCAAAGTACTGGCAATCTGTTTAATGTTTGTGTGTACAACGGTTTGAGACAAGGGAAAGAATAGCAACGTTTGTGTAGTTTCCTCCCAGGCACATGTGCTCTGAGTTTATAGCTCTTCCTGAGCTATGGTTCAACTCCTCCCATAAGCCTAACACTTTTTCTCACATCAGTCAGTTTCTTCTGACAGTTACAGGACAATGACACAGATCAAATACAGAGTATTTGCTTCACCTTGAAACCCCCCCCTCAGACCTACAAACACTGACTCAAAAGATAAGTTTTGACAATTTTTTGTCACTTTAAATCCTTTTCTGAATTATTACAAAATGCCAGCAAGGCAGTAACTTTTCTCTGCTTCCTCTGATAAAGAATGCTTTTAATTGTTTAGATCCCTGCATATACTAGCATACAACAATATTTTTATGTAAAAACACACTCTGCAAATGTACCTTCTGGTCCAAAACTCAGCCTTCCCATGATGAACAACAGTTGTTCAATTTATGCAAAAAAGAGTCCGAAGTTTTGCCACAGATTCTTTTTTCTCTCATCTCATGTCTGCTTCTAATGTATCTTGTTAAAACAGCACTTTACATTTTTACCATAACTGTACCTGAAGTTTCATATAATTGTGTTTCACTGCAGCAAAATCTGCCTGAACATTTGCAGACTCTCCGGAGACAAGCATTGTCAGCACTTGGCAAATCTTTCAAGTAGCGATAATCACAGTAAAATTTAGTAACACTGCTGCTTGTGTGCAATATTAAATATCTTCTGGAGTCAGGTTTTGAAATGAACAGCAGCACAGCCCAGTAGTACAGCCCTCTCCAAATAGAGGAGTTGACTATTGCTAATGATGTTTAATTCCGTACCAGAAGAAGGTCTGCAGTCATTAATAATAATAATAATATATATTCTACAATCTACATACTAATAGGTGCTACTAGATACCTTATCTACAGGAGCATTTTCGACATGCAAACACACCAGCAACTCTCAGCTCTGTAAACTGTGTCCATCAATTTCTGCTCCTAATCAGCTTTTTAGCATTGTTACATGGATATTGACAAAAGGCTTGTTAAAGAAAGGAGATACCACCTCCTAATCTTGACTTAATGAGCGTTGAGACAAGTATGAGTACAAACATTAAGTCTGCTAACAGCAATGCTACAGTTTCATCATTCAGTGCTCAGCTCAGCCACATTCACCTGAATGCTGCAGAGAAGCTGTAGTAGAACCATGATATTGTAAGCTGAATTTGCAACCAATTTATCAAAACAGCGACTACAAGGCAGGATCCTGGCATTTAGGGAGCGAGTGAGAAAACTAAGCAGTTGGCTGCATTTGTGGTAGCGAACCCAGGACTTGAAAAGCATGAGGCATTTCTGAAGGAAGTCAGGAAGGACAGGAGGCAGAAGAGAGGTAATGAGAGGCCAGGACAACTACACCTGAAGAAAATAACTTTGTTTTCTTCTCATAGACCTCTCTACCAGTGGTATGTGGCTGTTACCCACTTTGTTAGTAGGATGACCTCAGAGAGACACAGCGCTAAGGCACTACTGGAGTGTAGAGGGTAAAGCCTTGGAGTGCTCCACAGGAGGAGTTTCATGACTGGGGAGGGAGGGAGACCAAGTACAATGGCAGCAGGGGGAAAGGTTAGACAGCGAGGATAGGGCAACTGTTCCAACAAAGGTGAGAAACACAATTAAATTAACACTAAAACACAGCAAGCAAGGAAACAAAATGCAAACATACTCTAGAACATGTTTTTTTTCTTTTCTTTCTTTCTTTTTTTCTTTTTTTTTTTTTGTCCTGGGGAGGAGATGGAGAAGAGGAAAGAGGGCTGCAATTTGCCCAGTCAGAGTTGATTTTTTTTTAAATTTATTTTGTTCTGCAAGAGGAAGGGCAGATTCCTTAATGGCCGAAATGAAAGTACCAGTGGGAAGGCAATGCATAGTTCCCACTCTATGGGTTGCACTACACATTTTCCTCTTGGCAAGAAATGTGATGTAGCTCAGAAACAACAATCCCAGAATATATTTAGCTACTAAAGCTGTGGCACACAAATGTCACATTCCCATGAGTCAACCCTTTTAAAGAACCCCCTCTTCACGCCCTCACAGATACTCCCCAAGATGCCTGCACTGCATTAAAAGTGAAGCATATGGATGGATGTGACATCATCAAAGCACCCGAGTTACAGAAAAGAAAGCGGCAAGTGGATTCTGTACAATTAGTACAACCAGTAAGAAGCCATTTGTGAGCACATGAAAAGAAAGAAAACACTGTCCAAAGGTACAGACAAACCAATGATGAACAACATAAAACGTCTTGCAAAACAAAGAGAAAATTTAATTTTTTTTTTCTTTGTGAATGTGTGAAAGAAAAAGAAATCACAGGAAAAGTGAAAACAAAATCTTTATAAAAGGATAGTAAGAGTAACATTTTCTGATTTAATTTTGTGTAAGAACTCTTTCCTTTGCCCTTTTAAAACAACAAATCAATAGTAATTTTAGAGCCAACTGGCTCTGACTGGGCAAGGCAAGGAGTAACGACAAGTAGAAGGTAATGGTAAACAACCATGCGGTCACCTCTGCCGCCATTGTTTTGACTGCACGTAGACTGCTTCCAGCTTTGTCAATATTCATAATTAGGCACCAAAGAATGCATGATATTTAAACAACCCTATTAAATGCTAATAAGACTCTTTGGTAACCATCACTCCCTGGGGAGGGCACTATTGAATGTAAAGCCACCTCATCAGTCAGTGAATTGAAGCAAAAAATATTAGAATTCAACAGCTATGCATTTATTAATATTTTCACTGCATTTCACTTTTCTTCTGAAAGGTGTACTGGTGTAGAAGATGTTTTCAGGAGCTAGCTTTCCATCTACTATGCATTGCTTTGAAAACATTTGTGAAGTAGAGATCCACACATAACAAATAGCGTCATTAAAATGCATATACGTCTCTGCATTCCTCTGGATACATAAAGGGCCAGATATTCCACTATCAGTGGTTTCTGACGCTCCTTCCTTCCCCCCTTTCTCCCTTCCTCCCTTCCTTCCCTTCCCTTCCCTCCTTCCTTTATCGATCTGCATAATGGTATCCTTTCCTCTCAGGGTGGAAGGAAGATACCACTTACTTTCAGAAGAGGTAACAGTAGATTTTCTAAGAAATGTGGTCTTACCTCAAGCATTTTGAATACCAGGTGTTACTAACAGACTGGACAGAAAAACAAAAAAAGCCTTATTTTTTGGCTGTCAGCATTATCCCTGATTTCTTGCTGAGAGGAGAGTGCTAAGTAAATCACACACCATCTTTAGACAGATAGGCATGCAGCCTTCCCTCTTTTACCCTCATAATATTGAGAAATCACTTTTTCTGAATTGCCTACAGCTGAAGAGCGAGGGCTGAGGAATTAAAAAAATGAGGACAATATCTCAAACTGATCTTAAGTAGGAATTAGGAATCTGAGCTTTCACCTCCACCCTCGGTCTCTTGCACCGTAAGTTATGATTCTGAGTTTGAGTACTGAAGCTGCCTGAAATTCTTATTCTGCTGAAGTTCAGCAGCCCAGGGGTCTGCAGCATGCAGAGGAGCTCTGTGCTTAAATAACACGCAAGCCTGATCAGGTTCTAGAACCAAACCTTTCTGCTTTAGATTTGCAGTTATTCTCCCTAAATTTTCTACAGGATCAAGCTCTGAAAAAAAACCTGTTCAAACAGGGTTCACTTCTGAAATCCAGTTGAAGAAGTGTAAAAGGCAGTTTTTCTCTTTCTTATAGGAAAAGCTAGTTGCTGGGAGGTGGGAGATAAGTTCACGTCCTTTGCCTGAGGGAATTAAAATCTTCGTATTCCATCCCTTGCCACCAAGCCTAAAAGCCAAGGCTACCAGATTAATGTTTGCCATGGCATCTCAGAAAATCTTACCACATCTCCTACCTAATTTAACTGGTCTCCTGAACAGGAAAAGCACTTGAGGCTTTGCCTCTGCTGGGCCAGCCGGGTGACATCCATTGCCCTCATGGCTAGGAACTGTGAAGGCTCTTTGAGGTCAATCCTGGGGAGTTTAGTGAGCAATTCAGGATATCCCAGGACTGTGGGAGGAACCACATAACTGGGGCTGTTGTGAATAACAGGCACTGAGTTCACAGTCTGGGTCCAGGCTGCCACCAGCTATTTGTGCGCTCTGCTGAAGATTCTGCCACGATGCTAACTGCTCTTCACCCCCCGCTGAAAAGTCTCCACAGCCAATGCAGAGAATTCAAGATGCACTGGGTCAGAGAGAGGGGAAGGAATATAATTCAGTAACTCTCTAGTTTGGGCAGGCAACACAAAGCAGCAGGCCTGGCATGCCAGTAGCTTCTCCAGGAACAGCTGATGCTTTTGTCTAACGAGTTTTTAATGTAAAATGCATGAACAATAGAGACTGGAATCCACATTTCAATTAATATTTTAAGTGTTTTATATCAAGTATTCATAGCAGAGAGGACTGAAACTCATGTGTGTTCTTGTCCCTGGTGTGTGCCCTAACCACTCAGCAAGTGAGTTTTGCTCATACCCATCCTCGTTCTGGCCCACTGAGTACTTAATTAGTCCATACAGAGTGAAACATCTTCAAGAGAGATGAGGCTGAAAGAAGCTATCTAAGAACACCCTGGAGATGAATAACAAGGACTCAGATCTCTCTAGGCAGTGGAGCTATTTGAACCTAAGTCCTCTATTTACAAAGGAACCATTTTAACCTCTTTGACACACAGATTGCAAGGAGCTGCGAGAATGATGGAGGGCCAAGATGGAATGAGGGGCAACACCATCCTTACGTAGGAGACAAGCTTTTTCTTTAAGCATGTTCCAGTGGCAAAGTTAGGCAATTCTCTGCCTGATTCCCTGTGTGCATAGCAAAAGGGGACTGGAGGCTGAAGCACAGGGCTTTCACTTGTATTGGACCCAAGTGTGCTCCAGCACAGGGCTGAACACAGCCAAACAACACCTAAATCCCAGGCTTTTGGTGTTTTAAATATGCAGCACAGAAGCTCTCCCCAGCAGCGGTCACCCCCTTGTCTTTTAAAACATGCTAATGCCATCCTCAGACCCCACTCTCAAATGTCTTTGATGATCAGGTCTCACCGAAGACAGCCCAACTTAGGCCCAGTGTCTAGGACTACTGTCATTTTTACTTCTGTGGTCAAACTGAAGCAGACATTCAGTATCTCTGTCATCGAGAGATCAAAATAACGTGAAAGTAGCTGAGATCTGCTGTGCTGTGCTGTCCTGGGAATTCAGACAAAAAGGCAATATAAAAGTGCACTCTGAAGAACAATGGGAAAACATGGATCTTCCTCTGCCAGAGAACAGGGCAGATCAAGTTTAAAGAGAGCTAAATCCCCACTGTTTCCCTCCTTCCCGTACACATGAACAACACACTCTACAAAGGCATACACTTCTATTTGTTTTGTGTGGTTTCCTCAGGCAGTGAATTATCCAGGACTGAGACTGAGATTGGCTGTTTAGTTTCAGGCTTTACCATAAGCTTTTAATTATAGCACAGGAGTTTCATTACACGTTACTCTGAGCCAGCTGGAAGCAGTTACACTTTAGTCCTCCCCCTCCTCCCTCCTCACCACAGGATGTCATTTCCAAGGCCTTACCCTTCTTGTCTTGATGATTATGGGATGAAACTGCCACATATGGATCTGTATTTTCAGATGAACCAAGCGGATCCTTCCAATCCAGCATGCGTCCCCTAGCATCATAACCCTGTCGAGCACGAGAGTCGGAAGTGGTGGAGCTTGGGACTAGGGAACTGGAGTGTCCTGTTTACATTATAAATACAGGTAGGGAAGACAAGTCTCATTAGTCACTTACCACGCTACCTCCCCACACTCAGGAATGCACACACTGCTTTGCTTTCATGACAGGTGAATGTCTTATCGTAGGCTGAGCAGTGTTTCAAAAGTCCTTCAGAGCATGGCCCCACGGAAACAGGATTTCAGTGTTCCAGATCAGGGTGTTAAGAGGTGCATGCATGTCTAGGGCTGCTGCTGAGCTGGCGATTGTGTGCTTTTACTTGACAGAATTAAATGCACGTGAAGAGGGTGAGCGCACTTCATCTGAGTCAAGCATCCTTCAGCTGGATTCAGTATACATGCTTGATTGAGAGTGAAGCATTGGCCCACGGTGTCTGGTACTGGCTTAGTTTAAAAGCAATGTTAAAACCAATTTAAAATGAAACAACTTCTAATATGGCCAAAACTGAAAGGGAATGCCAGATGACCTACAAAATATCAACATTAGCGGCTCCATGCTCCCAGGGGAATGAAGGACTGCCCAGCACTGGCATGTTTGCATTGCAGCATCTCGTTCCGGACGGGAAATGTGCTAGTCCCACCAGCCACTTGCACCCTCACCATTGCTTCTGTCTGAGCTGATAGTCCAAAATGGCTCTGAGATACTCATGAAACCGAACATCATTTCTACTCAGAATGGCAGTGAAGACGACGCCTTACTGCGCGGATGTGCTCAAAAACCTGTGAATCCAGCAGCTGCTGGACAGAGGTCTCTCATACCTCTTTCCATTACAAGTAGTCTAGACATTGTTACTGTTGTCCCAAATACGGCTGATGAGGTCCTTGCATACTATATGATTCCCTGTTCAAATACACTGCAACAAACAGCATGTTTAAAGGACATGCCCTGCTGGAAACACCACACAATTTTAAGAGCAGTTTGGGAGGGGTAGAGATGTGATTGTAGACTCATACGCCCTTTGCAGCTTGATCCTGAGAAGTACGTCAGCACCCAAAATTCTTGGATGCTTGGGGTCTACCATCTTTGGAAGATGGCTCCAACCTGGACTTCCCAGAGGCTTGGGCTGCTCCGTCACTGCTGGGGAGAGGGCACTGAAACTCCATCCACTCCACAAAACCACATATGTATCTGAAAGTTCCTTTTCGGCACACATAGTAAAATAAATTATTTTCAGCAG
>NW_010413336.1:58318-59093 GCF_000710305.1 Buceros rhinoceros silvestris | reverse complement strand
AGCAGGACTCAAGAAGCTCTGGGCCTTGTTAATTTGATGTGGAGTATCTATATTTCCCCTTACCTACTTTCCTGAAAAAGTCCATCAAAAGAAGGGTTTTTGAAACATGCTCAAACACAAACAGAATTGGATTATTCACAGACAGAATGGCAGATAACGCTTTCTCTTCCAATAATGCCAGACAGACTGACAGCAGTCCTCCTTTCTCCTGCCTCTTTTTTAACAACCCAGAAAATTAATTTTCCTTCCTTAGATGAAAGTCTGCCTTGGAGAGGAGTCCAATCACCAGGCTACAGATTGACCTAGCAGGCACCCTCTCCCTGCTTCTTCCCTTGATGTTGTTTCACTGCTCAGAAAAATAATTTAAAACTCACTGAGGCAGAGAGAGAGCAACACAAGGAGCCCAAATTTAAAGCCTCGAGGAGAAGGCACAGAGCTGGGCAGGCAGAGGCTGTGCTTCTTCAGTTTATTTTAAACAGCCACTGGATAAGCATAAAGCTTTTGGAAGTTGCATCTCAAAAAGACTGCTCTAAAGCCATTGAGCCCCAGCTCTCAGAAGCAGAGAGAGAGCTGATGAATCTAGGTCCCCAATTCCACTCTAGCAATCAAAAATCTAAATGTTGGCCACCAATAATCCCAAGCTTTATGATGTATCCATGTGCTTTGTTTTATCCAGCCCTTTCATCAGCTTCACAGGGTTGAAATACTGATGAAATCAGCAAAAAAGCTGCAACTTCTGTTAAGATGCTGCTATGATTTTAAAAAGTCCTGCTGA
>NW_010413336.1:45955-58234 GCF_000710305.1 Buceros rhinoceros silvestris | reverse complement strand
GAATATTAATGGTCTTAGAGGAGGAAAATGTCTGTGCTTCTCCACATATTTTCGAGGAGTCCTTTTGATTTAACACACAGGGTTATACATGGCTGCACTTTGGACTGTTTTGCGTAGGACATGGACGCAACTAACTTCTGTAGCAGGTATGTTTTACAGGAAAGAACAGTCAAATTCACAGTGTTCTCACCATGAAGTAAATCTTCAGCTACTACAGCTAATCATTAACACAGTTTAGCTTTGGACCTCAGGCTGAAGGCTTATACTGACAAGGGAATTGGATTATTTTTTACTTCTCATGAGGTGTGGTTTCTCTCAGACTTTTGCCATGGTGAATTAGAAGCTGTATTTTCTTGAAGACAGAGCTCTTAATGTTGCTTAAATAGAAAAAAGAAACCAAATATTATCCACTTCTTAAAGGTTTCCATAAGCCACAGCATGGCTGGGAGCATTGGTGACACACAGTCAGATGGATGATAGTCTCTGACCCAAACATGTTGTCTGCTCCGTAGCAGTCCTCCAGCAGGGCTGCTTGTTTCCAAAAGGACAGGTAGTGGTCCAGCAACTGAAAACACATGCCCTCCTGAAGCAAGAATATGCTGGATCGTGAAAGTGTTCATCCCTACACCATTTTATGCTTGTCAGCTCCTGTGCTCCTCCCCAAGAAATGAGAGAAATAACAGGTCAGAGAACAGGCCAGAAAATGGAAATTATGATATTTCCATGTCTTCTTTTCACTAAGTACTAAACCACAGTTCCAGCATTCATGGGGTTTCAATCTCCAAGTTAACACTCCGTGCGGCAACCACACAATAACATGTACAATATTTGGTCAGCCTACAAACAGTGCTTCACTCAACATAAGAAAGCATTTAGCTATAGCTTGATAAGGAGGTAAAAGAGAAGAAAATCTTGCCAAGTAGCAATCATATTTTTTGATCGTATTTGATATATATTTATATGCCCACATATATGGGCATATATTCTAAGGATATAGAATTCTAAGGAAAAGCCATAAGTATGGTTAAAGAAAAACATTTCTTACTACAGTAATTTAGAGGAAATATATGCCTAAGGGACATATTTTCGGGAGAAAAAATAAGAAAGAAAAAAATATTTCCTGAAGCATATGCTGCAAATACATAGAGAACTTCTTTGTAATGGAAAGCTAAGGCTTTGTAAAAATATTAATGTGTACCAGATGGTCGTTAGGTAGAAAATGGTTTCACACAAACTCACAAACTCAAGAAATCAGTCTATTCGCTTTTTTACTACTATGCTAGTCTAGCACACACTGAAAAACAACCATCCACACCTAATCGAGATAAACTTTCTCCCACTTGATTTTGAGGAAACAGGGCAGGAGCAGATTAGACCTTAATGGCCTGTCCCACTTGTGTTAGAGCTGCATTCTGCAAACACTTAGCACTGGGCAGTGGCTGCTCCCCTAAGCCATATCTGTGTGTCCTATAAGCGCCTGAATGGCCAGTTTGGCCAGGTGAATTTCACCTCTGAGCAGAGTGGCACCACGAAATATATGAGCTAGTTAAGTTTCTCTCATAAAGAGAGAAAAGACTCAAGCGGCAGGCAATCTAGTCCCAGCCCTCTCACACAGAGCCATTTTCAAACCTTTACAGCGTGCTGTATAGTTTGCAACACACAGTGGACATTTTTTTCCCCATTACACCATTTTTACTGCTCTGACTGTATAAATAGACTTTGCTGCAATTTAAAGAGGCTTTAGCACATCTGAGATGTGGCCAGTACCTCTATGTTAATATTGGTTAATACCCAAACATCTAAAAAACCCATTCTGCCTTTGTTTTAAAACAAGACATCTGACAAACTGTGGACACAGTGCTTTTTAAACTTTTTTGCTTAAAGCAAACATAAAAATCAAAGTAGACAGACTTTTAAAAATCCGTTCTAGGTGTTCCTGGTGTTTGCAAAAACTTTTCATTTGGCATGCTGTAATCAAGAAACAGGAGAGTAAAAGCACTTCGTGACTACAGGCATGGATAATGATGCAGAAGGACTGCACTTCTGTAGCTGTAGCTCATTCTGAAGTGTACTTGTAAAATATAAGGAGGTTTTTTTTTTCAGTTTTAAAACAAAGACAGAAGGAGAGTAAAAGCACTTCGTGACTACAGGCATGGATAATGATGCAGAAGGACTGCACTTCTGTAGCTGTAGCTCATTCTGAAGTGTACTTGTAAAATATAAGGAGGTTTTTTTTTCAGTTTTAAAACAAAGACAGGGATTCAATACGTATCTGATAGCTGTTCTAATATGCACAAGTCATTAGGATCTCAGAGGTTAAGATGTCTGCACGCTATCCTATTAACAGCTATAGCAACCTAATTAGACAATTAGAGTGAAAGGCTAAATCAATACTACAGAGGGAGAAAGGACTATGGCTAGGGGGTAAAATAAGGGCCCAATTCACTAAGAATTAATGTTTCCAAAGGTGATTGAAAGTGCTTACAATTTTGTGGCGATATCTAGCCTAATCTCCTTGTTTAAATATGTGGCTATTGCATCATTTCTCTCTGATCTTCTGCAGCCAGGTCTGCAGCCTGCTATCTTCTTCTTGGGTGCCAAAGGGATGCACTTGGACGGTCAGCTGCATGGACGTTGCACTTTTTACTTGTTTACAACCAGTCACGTGAGACTGCCCCAGAAAAAGGAAGCCCACC
Organism: Buceros rhinoceros silvestris; assembly: GCF_000710305.1. NCBI lineage: Eukaryota > Metazoa > Chordata > Aves > Bucerotiformes > Bucerotidae > Buceros > Buceros rhinoceros. Next base: position 55,538 of record NW_010413336.1, on the reverse strand, counting down.
TGTCAAATTCAGAAGGAGACTGGTGCCAAGAATACAAAGGCTTTGTTCTCCTTTCATTCAAGCTGCTTCAGATTGGCAGTAAGTCTGTTGAAGTAAGCTGATTTGTAACGGAGTAAATTGAGAGCATTAGGCCTTAAGACTACTTTTGTAACTGGAGTTTCAGGTACCTTTGGATATATTTAGCGCACCGGATCCAAGCACACCCTGAGCATTCACTTGGTTGGTGTTCTGATATATCCAGAGTTCTTAGGTTTAGTCTATTATGCAATACCATTCACCGATGCGTTTAACTGTACACAATAACATTAAAATGCACCACTTCTTATAAATTTTTCATTTTTTCAAGAAGAAAATGACTCAGGGCAGTCATTACAGTTAGCAAACATGTTTACTGAGACTGGTTTACTACCTCGTGCTGGAATTTATTTACATACCTCATGTGGAAGATCAATAGAGATAACTAGACCATTTCTTTTCGTATTTTGCCATGGAAGGTGAAAAGAAAGACTGACTGTGATAATATCAGAATGGGCATTTTAACTAAAGCCATAAAAGGAAGAGCTGCCTTGCCTAGAGACCATGTTATCAGCATATACCTGAGGACGGTCAAATAATCTGTGAAAACCAGGGCATGAATGGGAACCAATGTTAATGTCGGGTCAGCATTTCTCCATTGCATCTGTCCATAGGGTCCTACTTTAAGAGCTGGGTTAATTCACGGAGTATGTTTTTGAGCTTGATATGCCTGGACAGTAAAACGAACTCCTTTTTGTTACCTGTACTCCCTGGGGGTGCAGTTTTCTTCACTCTGCTGCTCACTTGAATCACTTTTTTGCTTTCTTTGTCATATTAAAACACCAGCTTTTGCTGAAGTCCCTACTAATACGATAGCTGATGGGATCCAGAACCACAGCCCCACAGCTGTAACTGTGCAGCCTACAAATGTACTTAAAAGCAGGAAACCTAGAACATTTCTGGCACATCGACAGAATACTCAAGGCCATTTTCTTTATCTTTACATTCAGCGGTGTGGATTTTATTATTACTGTTCTTTAATTACTGCTCTGTGCATTGGAAATATAGCCATTTTCAAATGAAAGAAAATACAAGCTGTACATGCAGATGAAACCATGAGTCTTCCATACACTATAAAGCCTCAATTTCTCCTTGATTTTGTATATTCCCTTCACTGGTTTTCATTACCGTACTTTCAAACAAGTCTCACCTGCACATTTTCCATTTCCTGGTAACAAACAACATGGGGAATTTTATTTTGTTTTTAGAAATGTTGAATAGTATTACTGTGCCTCCAGTTATCTACATTCTGCTGTACTGACCTGCCATTGGTTCTGGTTTATTTTGCATATTTTGCAGGCATGAGATGAAAGGATCAATTAAATGTTCATTGCAACCTCACACTAACCTACCTCTTGCTACATTCAGCCAAACATATGGTGAATTTGCCCTAGCTCTGATGAACTGCTAGTTTTGTACTGCCTGAAAACAGCTTCACAAGCAAGCTCCCATACCACATGGAAATTAGCCATTGACTTCACTGAGAGCAATACCACACATCCTCTTAGTTTGTGAGTACTTGTCTATGTTCAGGATGCCTGTAAAGAGAAACTATCGCAACGTGAGTCTAGGTTTGAATTTAAAATGATTATTTATTCTGCAATAATTTCTCACAAAGACATTTATTCTTCATGCCAAGTACCAGCATAACCCACTTCCAAACACACAGAGCAAAGTGGTGGAAAGTACTGTGAGCACAGATTAATGGTTGCCTCACAGGAAACTGCTACTCTAGGCTTGCAGAAATGCTCCTCTTCAGCTCGGGTCATTTAGTTTGCTATGCAAATACATTTTTTTTACAGACTAGGCCTCATTCAGGCATTAAGCTAGTGCAAGCCTGCACAACATAAATGACTCACCCTAGAAGTGACTGAAACCTTCAGTAATTGAGGAATAATCCAGTCTCAACTCACATGGCTAATAGCTTAATTTTCCTTATGAGATCTTTCTGTACCCAGGGACAGTTCTTTTCCTTTCCCTAAGGTATCTCTGACTGGCAGCCATGACATCAGCCTGGACAACTCCTGAGTGGGATGTGAGATGTTATCTTTTTTTTTCCTGGTGAACAGATAAGACGGATGACTGTGCCCAAGTGTTCCTTTGACTGAGTGTTCGGATGAAGCCTGCTCTTAATCATGTCTGCTGGCATGCCATTGAAATAGGCCTTATCTGACTTCAGTGGAGACTGTTTTGAGGGAGGACTAGAAAGGAGGATTGGGAATCAAGAGATGTGACTTAATCCTAGTTGTGATTAGTGAATCAGGCCCTCGAAACCAAGACAAAACAAGTTAAAAAGGGTAATGAATGTTTGAGTATAGGAACTACTAGCTAACACAAGGATCTGGGAAGAATTTTTAAAAATACCCATAAACTGACCATACACTGTGTCGTAAGACATTTCACGATCAGGTGAAGCAGTTGAAATGTCTATGAACAAAATAAATTGGGAAGAAACATTAAATTAAACAGAAGCATGAAAATACTTTAAAGTTTAGTAAAAGTGATTCCTCCAAAATGGATTTTCTGTCAGTAAATAATGAAACTAAGAACTTCCTTACCATTCAGGGCTACGAAGGAATCTGAAAGACAAATAACAGGGGAAAAATCATTATTTCTCTCTCATTTTTTCTTTTTAATAGTTTGTTCCTGGCAACCTTTTATGCTTCAGCTGATATTTATATGTATGTGATTAGTACCCTAAGGACACAGCCAAAACTAACATTCAGACATACCCCAAAACAATGTCTGCCTTTGAAAGTGTTCATGACCAGCCTGTGCAAGGGATACCAAGCAGGAAAGCCAGTGTCCTTCCTGACATGCCTTTCTTTGCAAGAGAAGTCCTGATCTACAGGAAGGCACTGGAAGTGATGCAGACAGCAATGTGAGTCGATGAGGACAAAGCTCAGATGACCCAAGACCACATGAAGTAATAAGATGAGCTAGGTTAGCAGGGAGTCAAATCTACCCCTGTGCAGTGTCAACATTCAATGCATCTATTCAGGGCTAAAGAAGGGTATGGGCTTTGTTGCTCTCTGCACAGCAGCAGTTCTCTCTCCATGAGCACAATCTGCTGTCTCTGAATAATTTCCTACCCTTCTTTTATATTTAACTGATATCAGGTACTCTCCATGCCTGTCTAAACTATTTGCCCGAGGAGAGCAGAACTGTCTGAAAAGGGCAAAGCTGCACCAGCCGGGAATTGACCTGATTTTAGTGCTAACCCATTCTAGAGGGAGGACGGGACTATGTCTACACCTCCTTCAAATAACGTAAGAGATAGCCTACATAACCGTGTCTTAGGGCAGGGGCAGAGGGAGGTCTAGTTGAGATGGATAGCATGCAGATGTTGAAATCCTTGTACTCCCTTAAAGTGATCACAGTAATAAATGGCAGTTGAACAAGGATGCATAAGGCATGAGAAGCCTCTGGCTTTTTCCAGAGCAGGTGGCCTGCACAGTATCCCACAGCACACTCTAGCCCTCCATTATTTTGCTCTGTATTCCAAAAGTAACAACACTTTCACTGTACGTTACTTCCTCATCTTCAGCAGTTTTATTGCATCTACAGGCATTAGTGCAAATTGCACCGAAAATAATGTAGTTCTTGATTTCATAAGCTTTATAAATAATATTTGGGGTTCAGAATTAAACCAACCTTGGCAAGAACATTTGGAACAAGAGCTGTCCCTAACACGGATGTTGGTATTCCCGAAGGCTCAGAAATCAGCATGAAAGGTTTCTTTGCACACAGTGCAAGCTGTGATCTTTTAAGCACCTTGGTGCAAAATGTGAATATATAAAACATTGTATTGAAGCTTCTAACTCATGCTGTCAGTACCTAAGGTTTACTATAGAAATTTCTTAGGCAGGGTCGGTAGTGCCTGGCCCTTAATACCACTATGCTGTGCAGCCAGTATGTAAAATCCACTAAGATTCAAAAGCTAAGTAGTTCCCATTTCTTGATCTGGATCCAAAGCTAAAGATACATTTCTGTGTCCCCCTGTGCTGCATGGGAATGTAGTCCAAGTCCCAGTCTACACTAAGAAACCAAGCCACTTCTCTACATCTACATAAACAACCCAACCACCATGGCTAGTTAAGACAACGAACACACATTCATTATGCCATTGCTATAACCAATATCCTCTAGAACAGAGGTTTTCTCACCACATAACTGCTTTTGAGTCCGGTGTTTGTATAAATCACACCAACTGGGTTATTTTCTTTAAATACATTTGAACAACCATTCCTCTTCTGAACCTGCGTAATTAGCCACAGTTGCTGTCCCTGTTGTGGCTTACATTACTACAGAAGAATGCCTGACAGGTAATGGTGATTCGAGGCATTCAGAAGGATGCTGTGACACATGGTAAATAGAGGATAAAAGCTTTGCTTACTTTGGCAGTCACCCAGGCCATCTGTATTGCCATGTTCTATGTCCTGTTCAAATGCCAGTCTAAATAACAGAAAGAAACAAAACAGTATGAATAACAACAGTCACTACCAGAAAGAAATTACCACAAGCACAATTGAAATGAAACCCTGCCGTGAAACTAGCCATTTCTTTGGAACTTCCATACAATGGCTGAAAAATTGCAACACAGACACTTGAGTTGTCATTGCTTAATTATTTCTTGGCTTCATAACGGTATTTTGTCTTTCTATTTTTTTTTTTAAAATGTTGCATGCCTTGTTGTCAAGGGAGGCAAACAGATTCATATTGTTTTAACTGTTAATTCTATAATATATTATATTTTCAGAAGCAATTATGATCCTGCCTTAACTTGTCCATATAGTAGACAAGGTGCACCAATACTCTGATGTCAGAAATAACTAACCTGTTGGGTAGGTACTGTGCTGGGGGAAGACAACCTCCTTTTCAGTAATCACTTAGGTACTGTGCTGGACAAAGCTTCAAGGTATAAGGTTGAGTTCACAGAAGGCATTCCACCAAACTCAAGGGCTCTATTGAAAAATGTTCATGGGCTTTTCTAGCTGACACGCCCAGTTTATGCTCCTAAACTCTGCCTGTGATTTTGGGTAACTTCCAACTTCCTGTACAGTCAAAGGTAAATTACAAGACCCTTGGAAAACCTTCAACACAAGCCCTTATCTGCATTAGTTAGGATCCTGCTCTTGAAGCATAATTACCTTTGCAGTCACCTCATTCCAGATTCCTGTTCTTAAAGCTCTTGCTCACCTGTCACCTACTCCAGGAGGGCACCTAATATATCTGTCTCTTGCTGGCTAGTTTAGAAGTTCACCAGACGACCTCACCTTTGATCTATATTCCCTTCCCAAGTGCTATGTGCTGGACAGAGAGTGACCTTCCTTGCTCACCTCTGGACTGCATCACCACAAGCTGTGCTGCCTCTGTCTCATGGATGTGTTGATAGGGAGCTGCTTTTAAGTGCAAGTTACAAAAGTCTCCTAAGACTTGCCATGGAAGCGTAAAAAGACTCAAGCACTTTGGGAATGCTGAGAAAGCCTCATATGGATATATTATTCTACCAAATGCCCAGTCAGGAACAGTCCACAGTCTTGTAGCAAAGTATATACAGACAGATACAGCTATAGCATCCTCCACGAACAAAACAATTTGAACTGAAACAGCAAATTAAAAACAAGTTATAAACGCAGTGACAGTTACTCATTCACTATATACTGAAGCAGGGTTAAGGGAGGCCAGCTGTGGGGCTGTCAAAGTTATGTGGTGTTTGCGCTACATTTCCACCACTACTTTGAGGAAGGATAGCTGTACCTCAGAATGGGCAAGCATGAGTGGTGAAGAAATGAGAGTACTGAAGTGGGTCTGTTCCCTGCAATGCAGCTTTGATAACCACATTTAAACAAACCTTCACATTATTATAAAATATTATAAAATAATTTCTACTGTTAATCAAAGGGAGATCCAGCACTTCTCTGAATCTGCTTTAAGCTCTTACTGTGCTCTGTGATTCCTCTTAGTAATGCACAGTAAATTAGAAGGATTGGTTTTGTTTTCAGTGGACAAATTGCTTTGGTAATTTAATTTGGATTCTATTGCCTCTTTAATCAGCTGTGATGGCTCCAGTGTGGGCTGGTCCAGACATACCCATCCAGTTCTCTCCTTTTAATAACATGCAGACCTTAGCACAGCTCTTTCGTTTTCTTTTTCCGCCTTTTTCAGCAGTTACCAATCAGCTGAGAGTTCAAGTCAAAAAAATTTGTGAGACATTTCAGAGGTGAATGCAAATAAGGTAGGAAAACTTCCGACATTTTTCCTAAGAGCACCATGTTGCAAATAGCTCTGCCCAAGACCGGCCGGTGCCACTGTCAGAGCTTTCACAGCCCATCCAGCCAGAGTCCTTACTCACTTGGAGCCAAGGACCAGTTGTGTGCACACACCGCTTTCCTTCACCCATCCGCAGTAGGGGTCTCTGGATGCTATGCAGGCCCTTGAGAAAGAAGAGCACAAGGGACATTCATGAGTGCTTATGCCTTCCTCAGGCCTGGTGCATGGACTTCTGACAGCTACCAGAAAATACGTACTTTTTGCATTTGCCGTGACGCTCACAACGTCCCAGGGGAACCTTGATGACACAGGTGGAGAAGGCGACATACAGGGCACTGCTGGGCTTGTCAAGCTGCATGCCCACAATCCGCTTGTCTTCCACGCCATCATAGCTGCACCTGATTCAAAAACAAGTGAGATAGGGTTATAAAAGAGTTCTGCTGGGAAACCAGATGAAAATCTAATGATTCCTCAAGCCGGAAAAAAGAAAATCCAATTGTCTAAATAATTGGAATACATAAATTTTAACAAGTCTGGTAAAACCAAGACTAATTGTTTCTGAATCTGTGAATGAATGCTAATGTTCTGTTTTGTGTTAAAAAAAAAAAAAAACCAACCCAAAAAAACCCCCAACCCCCCCCCCCGAGATAGGCAGAATTGAACAAGCCAAGGAAAAAGAACACACAATATCCACTAGAAACACTGACATATAAGCGAGTATTAAAAATGCATGGAACAGGGGAGTAAGAAGTGGAGAGAGATGGCACACCAGACAAGCTTTCTGAGAGTCCTTCATTTTTTGTGTTTATTTTTCTTGAGCGCTCAAAGTAGCTGAAATTTCTGAATTATCATGGCCCATTTCAAAGCCCCCTTAGGCATATTTGAGGAAGGCTGAAATGTGGGAAATATCCCTTGGAGAGCAGCTTGCTGGTTGTTGAGTTATTTGGAGAGGAATCAGGGTTTTTTTTTTATAGGGTTAGAAAATTAATACTACTTTGCAGAATATCACTTTTAATTATCCATCAATTGTTGCACAGGATGGCTACACCTACTGAATAAAAATGTCTTATTGCAATGCAGAAACTGATAAGCAGACATCCCCTTTCCAAACAATTTAAAATTACTCAAAAAACCTGGCTTCTCTAACCACTTCCCTTTCTGTGGGACAGCCTACTCTCTGGGACACTGGAAGTTCAAAGTCACCCATACATGAGTACAAAGCATTAGATACGCACTTTTCAGGATTGTAAATGTTCATCTCCTCCAGGAAAAGGCTGTCATTTAGGAAACCACTGTTTCCTGTCCGTGCCAAGAACTTCAGAATGATTCCCTTCTCTGATCCCAAGAAAACCACGGTGTAGTTCTGATACGGTCCAGCAGCAGAGTCCACTGCAATTTTGGTCAGACGATATCTAGAATATTATTATACAGCATTTATATTGTTATACAGCATTTTCCAACAAAATGGGATTAGAATGCCATTTATTTTGTAATTTTTTCATTTCAGATAACTGTATGGTAGCCTGGTAGCCTTCTAGAAACCATATAACCACTTTTCTTAGGCGAATAACCCTATAAGTCAACATAGATTGTACCAGTTTGGCTCCCCAAATGGTAGGGAATTTCTGTGTGTTTGTCTGCATGTCCATATGCCCAATACCTAGCAGAAGCATTTACAGAAAGCTGAAGGGGTGCTAAGAGTCTGAGGCCATTTAGGAATTACCCTTCCAATCAAAAGCCTGGTGACCTCCCCAGATGGGAAAAGAAAATCAGCACAATGTATTTATTTTTTTTTTTAATTCCATGTTCTGTCACATTAAAAGCAGCAATAATGATAACTTATCTACATTTTACTTTTTTGGCAGGAAAAGCTGTTCCAGTGCACTAGTGAGATGCTAAATGCCATTTTACCTCACTAAAAATAATCACGCAACTGCCACTAAGTGAGTTCAATGCTGAGATGATACTGAATCTTGGGATGACACAATTTATTGAGAACGAGTACTGGTGATTTGGTACCACTTATCTGGTACTGGCAATCAAAGGAAAGTGCTCTGCAGAGCTTGCTGCTCTTGTGTTTGATTGAAGGTTCAGAACCTGACTTAAAAACCTGACAGAACTTACATTACTAAAACTAAGTCAGACCCTTCCAGAGCTAAACACTGCCCAGCACAAAACTCTACCTCTGTACAGAGAAATAGAGAAAAATACAGCAGAAGTTAGTCACATTATTCTGTTGACAAATGGGGGGTGATAAGTAGCGAGGTGACCACAGCAGAGAGTGGAAATGTATTTTGTTAGGAAGGGGGTGGTGTATTTGAGGTTTGTTGATTTATGAGTCTTTGTTCAAATCTCCTCATTATTATTTTTCTATTGTTGCCATAGAAAGGATACAGATTATGTGATTACTTCTAACCGCACACTTCTGTAAACATTAAAAATATCAGTACATATCCTGACAGACATCTTCATATCCTGTGAACATATCCTGGCAGACATATTTGTATCCTGTGTACATATCGCTGGGCTTTACACTGATCCTTGCCCAAAGTTTTCTACGGAGCTGTCTTAAACACTGACTCATAAGCCAACAGGCAGGTCAACCTTCCCTGCACAGCTTTTCCTCCAAGATCCGGTTTCAGCCCAGCATGGCTGGAAAGGATTGAAGTTTTTTCCTATCTTGAAAGATGCTCAGGGAGTTCTGTGGCATCTGCTCTGTGCTGCCGTCATTCCTAGCTGGATTTACAGCCAGCACACCCAGGATGTTTACAGAGTTTGAGAATATTCTGAGCAAGCCTGTCTTCACATCTTGACAGCTATGATGAAGACAGGATTCCACTTGGAGGTACACACCTGACCATCGTTCTCAGAAACCAGGGTCGATTGACAATGGAAGGTACAGCCTCATCCATCAGTGGATGTGTTTTGATGAAGTTCAGAGTATCATCCGGGAACTCGTTAGAGGTTACATATTTTTCTAATGATGTAGAGCCAGCACAGCAACCAGGCCTAAGTAAAAACAAGAGGGTAAAGTCAGAACATTTGTTTGATACCTACTGCAAATCTCCTTTTGTAATGAGGTCCTGAAATCTGAATGTGCATCAGAAGGATTTAAATGGAGGATTAAGAAGTCTCGTGGACTTGTTCATCCCATCAGGGAATGCCTAAAATTCTGCTCTATCCTCCACTCAAAAGGTCTTAATATGTCACCTAAAAGACAAAGGCATTTCTTCAG
>NW_010413336.1:0-45856 GCF_000710305.1 Buceros rhinoceros silvestris | reverse complement strand
GACACACACAGTTTGTAGTGCATCAATTCACAGGGAACTTAATCATGCATGTTTGTATTTGGCTTGATGCTGCCCACCGGCACAGGTGCTTTCTGGTCTGTAACTTGCCTAGCTGACTGCTCTTCCCTGGAATAAAAATAACATAAAGAGGGAAGTTGATTATTTTTAGCATGTGTGAAAGAAAGCTGCTTTCAGCAGTGTCTGGTAGAAAGCAGACTATTGGAGAAGACTAACCAGAAAGCATCCATGTGAACATTGCTTTTAATCTGGATGATTTAAGTATGGTAGCATACTGAGGACTTCCACTGAAATCTAATGATTCTTTGACAAGTTAAATGCAAATCTGCTCACCCTATTCCTAAAATCTACCCTAGTCCTCAGAGGTAACTTAACTTTCTTGCCCGGACAGGTCATCTCTACACAGGAAGCAGCAAAATGCTTTGCCTATTATTAATATTTTGTGGGTTATTTTCTCTAATGAAAATCTCATTTCCTAGAGCATTATGATTCTTCAAGTCTTTGAGCTACTGTGAGATGGGAAGAATTAGCAATAGAGAGAGAAAAAAAGAAACCAAGAGCACCACCGGTCTCCTAGATCTTTGCAAGGGCACTGATTCATGAGGTGACATTTCCAGAGAACTCTAGGCTGCAGCCTATGCTTTCTGGAACTGTGGTGCCTAGGGTTTCTGTACATCTAATCTGGAAGACAGTTTCCTCCCAAATCCTAATCATATGATTGGATTAATCCTGTTTTAATCTCAAAACTGATTTAATTGCATAAACATAAAACTGAGAAAGCCCTGCTGTGCACCTCAGCCAAAAAGGGAAGTAAGTCCCTGAAAGACTCTGGTATGTTTCTGAGAAATGTTAGAATCAATAGGAGAACTAATGTTTCTGCGCTATACTGAGATACCCAAATAAAAATTACCTTACTTCAAAAGTACTTGTACCTTTGAGGTACGTGAGAGCTTTTCAACGTGACTTAGAAGTAATGATTATTTCTATTAAGCAGACTGATGGCCAAATGTTACATGAAACAGTGCTCATTGACTCAGTTCATGTTAGCTCCTGCTGACTTAGGAGTAGTATTATCCCATCTTCATCATAACTGTTGGCTTGCTATTGGCTCATTACACAAACTCATAACACACCTTTCTCTTCTTCCTTCCCGCTGCAAGAGAAGATTTCTCTTTCTCCTTTCCCCCTTCCCTGCCAATACTATCTATCTGAAAAAGTTCCAAACAAATGACCTTGGAGCCCTCATGTAGCCTTGCGCTACCAAGGCAGCCCATCATGACAACAAGTTGTTGAAACACTGCGGAAACGAGAAGAAAATCCAGCAACAGTGCTAGCAGTTGCCTTACTTAGGCTCAGACCAAAAACAGAAACAGAGTTTACCAGATTTTCCGGTCACCCCCAGGCTCTTCACTTGAGTGACAACTTCAGAATAAAGACAGCACAGGAATACTATACTTGGTAATTCTAAAACATGATGGGCCAAATATGGATTTAGGCAGATGCTTTGTTGCCACCACAGGGCTTCAGAAGTGTTTTTCTTTCGAAGTTATGTAAGATATCAATGTAAAACATACATTAAAGTGGTAGAACTTGACTGAGATAAATGAATTTGCTGAATTTAAATCCATATCATATTCTCAGAGCAAAATGCCACTGGTGTAAACAAGCTAACAAGTGGCTGTCAACAGCAACTTGTATGAAATGGGTGCTTATAGGAAATAGAGTGTAACAGAGGAGCCACACGAAAACAGGAGAGAAGTGGAAGCAGGGGAAACAAACGAAGGAATGAGATAAACTGAACTCCATTTTGATGGAAAGATGTTTCTTTTCTCCCCACGATGCTTCCTCTGTGGCACATAAATTGCATGTTAACCACAGAACAGCAAACTGCAGAACTAGTGCGGGCTCTGTAATGTAATGAGCTATATCCACTACAGAACCAATTTGTGACTCACACCCCTCTTAGGTGGTATTTCATTCCAACCAAGTGGATCTGACGGGGGCCTGATTTCTGTTGCACAAATCCTGTTCAAGTGGGAAAATTCTCACTTGCTTACCTTAGACCCAAATGCAACTCAACATCTGTTTTACTGTAACAATATGTATCTTCAGTCACATCTGCACCTTACAAAGCTGCTCAAATTATTAAAATCTTTGTCCTGTGTGCAAGAACAGAACAATAATACCACTGTAGATGAAACTTACCTGGGCTTGGGCACTCGTTCATCAGGAACTGGTGTCCAGGTGGAGTCTGGAGACTTCTGTTCTTTGAATCTCCCAGTAAATACATTGGCAATGTCAAGCATGTCATAGGCACAGACTGCAGAGCCAGGGATGCTGCAAAGTGACATTTCCCAGAAACTGTTACTCATTCTGTAGTTATGCATAAAATCTTGAGTGAAAAACATGCTGTATAGAAGTCTTCCTGTCACAGGCTACTCAATCCTGAACTCTGTAACCTCTGAGTATTGACAGGAAAAGCCAGCTCCGTGGAAAAGCCTGAAATACACCAATCAGCAGACAGCTCCTGCCAGCACAATTTGTTTCAAAGTCTCCATAGAAAGAAGTAACTGCAATAATCTTAAAGAAGGGAAAGAATCTGGGAAACTCTGGATACCACTGACAATGAGTGAGGAGTAATAGCCAGTCTCCTTCAGAGCAAATTATTTGGAAATTCTTCTTGTAAGTCAAAAATTCTCTTGGTATTAATTCTCACAGTCCCTCTCAGGCTTCAGAAATACACTGCAGATAGTTGAGAAGATGCTGCTGATCAAAATGGGAGTGTGCTGCAACGTACCATTGACCTGTTGTTAGTACTCCATCCTCTGACAGGTTGACCTCCACCGCGTTTTCCCAGTGGAAAGGAGTTAACTATGCTCAGGAATTTACTCAATTCAATGAGGTGTAAAGAGCTTACTGAAGCAAATTCAATTTTATTTTTAGATTATAAAGATGTAAACTTCAACTTTTTTATTATTTGTATGCAGCTGCCTGATAGCATTGTCTAAACATAATTATAACCTTACCTATATACTTTTGGAAAGGCTAAGGGGTTTTCCATGGAAAACTTGGAAGCTTTCACTTGGAAGCATGAATTACTCATTACCTTCATTTTTTTTAACACATAACTACCATGTTCATGTCAGCTTTAACAGCTTGATTTTATCAGATAAATAGCATGAACCCAGCTGGCTGAGGCTTTCAATCCTGCTTTTAGCTAGTAAGTTATTATACAACAAAGAAAAGATGTAGAAACTGTAATACTGTTACAGAGAATAAAACTAAACTCATAGAAGTATATGAATAGATAGAAAAAGAACTATTTGAATATTGAAACATTTCAAAATGTTTATTACTGAAAGAAACAACAAGCAGGCAGACAGTCTTACTTTGATCTCCTCAGATCATGTTTTTATATAAATGGAAGGAAACTTCAAAGCTCTATATTAATGTGATACTACACATCCAGAGTTTTAAATGGCTTCAGCCACACAAATATCAGCGTAAGTGTTGGTCATTGGACACACACAGGACCTTTTCCCAAAAGACACCTCAAGACCCACTCCAGATACATGATTTGGCACTTTGCTGAATTAAGCCCTAAAGAAAAAGCAACCCTATAATTTTAAGGCGTACTGTACAGAACTAAAAGCACTGAGAACTGTGGTCAACACATAATCACACAGGGATGGAGGCATAGCTGTGGTGAGAAGACTGCAACAGCTTTTACTCTTGAGGATGGCAGTTTGCAGTTCCACAGTGTGATAAAGCCATGAGGATGAAGTACTGTGGGTCACAGCCAAGCAAACACTGGCCTACAATCCACCACCAGCTTCTATCCTGTGTGACCCCAGGTTAGACTGGGTAATCTCTTCCTGCTCACTCGAGGGAGAAGCTTTCTTCCAGAAATCAAAAGTATTTGTTGCAGTTTTCTTGAGTGGCAGGGGAATGAGAGAGATGCATCAATGTCAGAGGCAGATGTGTTAATGAGGTGTCTCCAAGCCTATGTACCCTCCTGACATCTTCAATGTCTGGCAAAAACTCGAGCCTATAAAATAGTATCTTGATTTTAACACCAAGTACTTAGATTTTATGAGTTTAAGAAAAATATCATTCATAACACACTGCAGGAAATACTAGCAGAGCGGGAGGATGATCTCAATTTTGAGATAATCTGAAGTTACAACCTATTTTCTGATGCCGAATCTCTGTTTGTTCACTGGTTTTTATTAAGACAGTTTGCATAAAAAGAGATCATCTTAATTTAAGCCTGTACTCCTTATTGGTGGCATAATTATTCCATGGCAGTTCTTATCATTTTAATGTCAAAAGCAGCAATATCTTACAGGCTTGTGCTCACACGCTTTTGAAGTTAGTTCTCTGCACGACCTCACTGAGGTCAGGCTTTGACAAGAGGTGGTGAGCATACAGCAAAACCAGATGAATTTCAGCAGTAAAGTTCCCCTTTTGGCTCAAACATTACTCTGTAAAACGGCAATATATTTTTTAGTTTAAATGTTACTAATTTTTTAACTTCTCTGGTAGATCTCAATAATTAGATACAGTTACTCTTCTAATAAATTCTGGAGAAACATGTTATAAAGTGTAATGTTAATAAATTATTTGCAGATGAACTGATGCTTTTGGAAAACCATGTGAACAATGAAACACAGGTGTTCTGTACAGAGCACTCTTCCCCAGCCAGCAGGACAGCTCAGGATCTTGGTTCTCCCAAGAGAAAATGCAAGAGTCAGTAGGGATGCATAAAATAAAGGGAAAGAATACTAACATGTTTCTTAGGGGTTTAGATGTAAACAGGACAGACCCAATCCTTTCTCTGTGAGAAAAAAAATACTGTATTTTCTCCTTGGAATAGCATTCTGCAAGTTACACGCTGCAAAACTTCTTGGTGGTGTGTCTGAATTATTCCCATGTAAAGAAAAATACCTCCAAAGAATGTGTCCAGATAATAAATGGCTGAAAGCTGCTCTAAATTAGCAGATACAAAATATAGTATGCAACAGAAGGGTATCTTTAAATGAAACACAAACTATCGGTAAGTGCCTGGTTCATAATAATTACAATGTATGAGCAATCATTTCTAGGGTCTTCATAAAGTGAAAAGAAACTGCACTGAAAAGCAAAAGAGAAAGGAAACAGAAAGCAAGAGGTTGCTGTGTGTATTACCTATTATACGGAGTGGAGAAGGTTGCTAAAACAACATCCCGGCCATTGAAATGGATAACATCTGTAACTGCCTGCAATATGTTGAAGTAGAAGTGTGAATCACCAGGAACCGAGCAGTTCAAACGAGCCTTGAGAAATGAAGTCCACTGTTTTTCCAGCACCCTCTGAGATCCTCCCATGTCATTTTTGCAAACTTGAGCCACTCTTGGGAAAACTACCTGGAAGGAGTAGAGCAAAAATAATGGAAAAAATGAAATGCTTGTTTGAACTAAAAGACTTTGTTGGAGTTCTGTTTTTAAAACATTCGGAGTAACACAGCAAGGTGCTAAATTTAATCCCACATTTCCATAATCTGTGACAAATAAGAAACAGGGGAAAATTCAGCTTTGGAACAGTGTGCTATAGAAGATAAGGCTGTGGCATTTACTATACAGACATAAATCCTTCAGGAGATCTGTTCTCAACCCATATAAAACTCATTTCCATACAGACTGCTTAGCTTTCTATTTCCCCAAACAAAAGCACATCTTATATTCACAATCCTTGCAACCCACGCTGCCTGCTCTGACTCTTGTGTTTTCAGCACTTAAAAACTATGCAAATACTCTGGGCTTTTATTTCTGCCCTCCACCTTTGTGACCTTGGTCAGCTTTTCTGAGTGCTTAGTCAGAAAGCTATTGTGAAATTAGCAAAAATGCAGAAAGTGTTTAATTATTCTTTGCAGAATGGCAAAACACGAAATTCCTGCCCCTGTTTACTCAGCACTCCAATCCAGATTTCTTAAAGAAAAAATATCTCCTTGCTTTGGAATCCATTTTTAACAATTACCTACTATGCTGAACTAACTACATTTGCCTTGTGCTTTATACGATTTGAGAAAAGAGTTTCCAGCATACACCATCACCATAAGAAACCATTCCGTTTCCTTTCAAGACAGTGAAATGTTTCACTCCAACCAACTTTTGGCTTGAGCGATAGGAATCTTCTCAAAATGATGACCTTGTCATCATGATTTATGGTTCCTATTTCAAGGTCACTCCTAACAGCATTGGTCCAAGAATAGCATGTTTTCCTCCTCCTGAATCCAACAAAGTCATTCAAGGCAACGTTTTTACCCTTACCTTTCCCATGCTGTTGTACTCCACGGCTATTTCCCGGAAGAAGAAGTAAATGTAATTGCCATAGTCCACTGCCTGAACAAAGTATGGTTCTAGAAAAAAACCCAAGATAGCCTATTTAGGCACCATGTGCAGATATAGCGTGGAAAGAAAAGCCAAACACATTCACGCTAAACATTCAAAGGTGAAATGCCCACATTAGGCAAACTTGCTCATTTTTCAGAACTGGCAACATCACCACAGCAGAAGAATCGCTACATGGGAAGAGGACAGCTGGGAGGACAAGTCTGTGCAACATGACTGCAAGACAGTTAAGTGTTTGCCACGTCTGGCCTGTGTGGAGTACGAGGAAAGATAATAAGGTGATATATAATTGTATGCTTGAGGGGTCTAGGCAGTGCTCTTTACAGCACGCAGGCTGCGTGCGGAGGGAATAACAAACCCTGTAACTGTTTCTACCCACAAGTGCCTGCAGCAGTAAGCAAAGTGGGACAGCTAAAGTCGACACCTGGCAAAACATTTCTGCATGCAGAAAAAAACTTCAAACTATGGCTTTGCTCACTGTTAAAATCACTCCAAATGCTAACTATTCATAACGCCTACATGAAGCTAAACAGCACTGTTCTTAACAATGAGGGCATTTAGAGCACAGAGATTGCCTAATTCAATGGCAGCTGTACAGTCCCCAAGAACCATAAAAGAAAGGCTTTGTGCGATATTCCCATAATTTTATTTTCATTGATGAATCTTAATGTTACAGGTCAAATCCTCTGTACTTCATGAAGCCTTGACTGTTACCTAACACAGTCCTGGGGCAGGAGTATTTTCACACACAGCCCAAGCACACTGAACCCTGCGAGTTCCAACCTTTACACCCAAGAGCTGTAAACTGATGGATCTCAGCTTGGAAAACTCTCTGGAATATATGTTCTGATCTAGCATGCTCACAGTTTCTGTCAGGTCCAGGAACTTGGGGTCAGGAGAAGAGGGGAAGAGATAAACCGATCAGTGTAAGTAAGAGATATAATATAGTTAGTTCTTTTTGCCAGAAAGCTTTGGTGAAATGAATTGACAGAGAGGTTTGTTGAGGATCTAAGACTCTCATCAGAGACACAGCCTTTTTTTGTTTTGTTTGTTTATCTACCTTTCAACCACTTTGAGTCATGTTTAACTGTCCGCAGAGTTGGGCTGTCTCCAAGGCTCCGGTATATGACAGCATCTATTGCAAGGAAGTCTGTCACTGTGGCAGAATACAGCTTTCCCTCTAGAGAGTAAGGAAAGAAGAAACAAAAGGGAAGGAGCATTAGAAATAATACAATTGCTTTTTCGCATCAGTGAAATGAGATGGGACAAACAAAACCATCACAGTCTCCTTAGGAATGCTAAATGGAAAAAATCCAGCTAGGTGAGTGGGACTGAACACTGAACAAGCAAGTCACCAGCCTTCACAATGGTAATTTCAGAGGGATGCTGTGGGAGAAGAAACCTTATGGAGTAATTCTCCTCCAGTTTAGGTAAGTCATATTGAATTACTTGATCCAGTTTCCCTGCAAATGCCTTTGGTTTGATGTTCACAAATTCCTCCTACATGTGCGAGCAAAATAAATATGGGGAAGCCATGACAGAACTGTTAGTTTTCACTGGGTTAGCTAACAAGACAGGTCTTAGGGACTGTCAGCTAATTGACGATCATGCAAATTTCTCCCTTTGAGAGCACTTCTCCTCTGCCAAAGATCTCTAGGAAAAAATTAAACAGTGTGTAGGGAGTCCAGGTGAAATAAGGAGGCACAGAGATGGAGGAAGATTGCCTAACTGTGTTTCTTCTCTAAAATGCATTTTTAGTATTTCCCACATGAATTACACATTCCTCTCTCTTAAAGAACCGGGGGACAACCACTAAGAAAGGATCTACAAAATGGCACCCAAGGATAACCGAAAGATGCAAAACTATCAGGAGGTAAAAGCATTGAGCTCCAACTACTTTTTAAAGTTATATTTGTTGTCTATCTGATCGTCGGTCATGGTAACTACACAGGACTGTCTTCATGTGCGAGACAGTTCTTGGAATATGTGTGGTAGGAACATAAGCACTGCAGCACAGACAGCAGCTTGTGTCTCTGTTGTGTCTGTATAAAGAGCAGAATGGCCTACTACATGTCCTTTGGCAGAAATTTTGTGTTGGGTGCTGTGCCTTGAAGGAACCAGCACTGAGGACGTAGCCAGGACGGAAAGGCAAAACCAAAGCAGAGGGCCCTCCATTGGTCAAGCTCTGCTCATTGCACTTACAGACAACTTTTAACTTCAGCTCTATATTTAAAAATTAAACTATTTTTTATTAGCAAGACTGTACTCTTTTTTCTGAGCCCCACAATTCCCACTATTATTTGGTTATTTAAATATGGGCTTTTTTTTCTTAACAAAACCAGAAAAAAATAATTACGAAAAAAACAGATATTAAAAACAATTTTAAAATAGAATTAAAAAACTGAATTGTTTAGATATGGATGTCTGAACTCTTGTTAATACAATCACAAAAACTTTCCTGCCAAGTTCTTGAAGACCATGTAACCAACTACATTTTTACACATATCAGCTGTAACAGCAGTCTGCAGAGCTGTATTCATGTAACTGTGCCCAACAGACTCAGATGAGCTGGATTAGTGCCCTAAACTGCTCTGAAACTGCTTTTCACTGCACTCTGAAAAGCTATCATAGGTATCAATATGTATGGCATATAACACGGTGATTTTCTGAAGCTAACAGATTTAGAGAATATAATCTACAAGAATTTATTAGAACAGTATCAAATTTATTCTGAACAATCATGAAAAAGTATGATCATTTCTGTAAATATTCTTTTTACTTTCAAATGATGTGAGGACTTCTCAGCGACAGAGTGGGAGTCATTTTGCCAAACTTCAGCTGCATGCAAGGTACATGTTTACATTAAGTTGGTCATAAACACTTTCTTTGCCAGTATACTGAGAAAGGCCCTTCCGAAACATCACTCTACCTGCCCTAAGGATAGGGTATCTGAGAAACATGGGATAAATATTTTTCTGAAGATGTCTCTCTCCATGGTTTGTGAATTCTCTGCTACAATCAGAGAATTTCTACTTTATGTTCTTTTACAGTAATTAAGAAAGTAGGTACTACTACCATATTCATAACCATTATTTTTGAAAGAAAAGGAAACATTCACTTACACGATAAAGAGTGAAAAAAGTTACAACCTGACATAAAAACTTTCCTTTTTGAGGAAGATGATGCCACCTTCCTTCTAGTTCTAGAAGAGGGCATATCAGAGCATGTTCTTTAACTTCCTTTTATCATGAAGGTTAACTTAAGCCTAGAGGTGTTAAAAAGCATGTCCTGCCTGCTCCTCATTGAAGTTCACACAAGCCTTGACTTGCCTTCACTTTTGCGGAAGCTGGATACAGCCAGAAATGGTGCCTCACGCTGGTCTGGCATTGTACAATCATGAATCCAGAAAATACTGGAATATTCAACCAGAAAACTGATGCTTTGGGCTATGTTTAATATAGTGAACTTAATTCCTGAGAAGGGAAGGCTTCTGCGCTAATGATTTTCTTATGCCCCCTAATTTCAGTCATTATTCACTCCCTTTGCCACCTTTTAGATTTTGGCATACCAGACTCAAAAGACACAGTGCTATGGCACAGTGCTGGGCTGCAGGACAGAAAGCAAACAAACATTTTTTATCTGTCACTTTACCTGCAAACAATGCTACGTTGGCATGCTTTGCATCATAGGGGCACCTGGCCATTCCACTGAATTCATCGCCCAGGAACTCCAGGGTATCCACCTGAAAAACAAAAGGGAACTCCTCAGACAGAGAAACAAAACTTCTTACCCAGGATGAGGCTTATGACGGTGGTCCATCCTTTCTCTAACTGTGCCCCTGACTGTGAATTACAACCTGATAAAAATCACAGTGTTAGATAAAACCAGTCTGAAGAAAATCCATCCAGTAAAGCAGGCATTCTTTTGGAGCTAATCCCTCTTACCCTGGCACATTTTACAAAATTCTTCAGTCTATATTTTATCTGTGCACAAGCTTTCTGTTCAACTGGAGCAAGCTATGTGGTCTGTGGTTCTGGCAAGGATTCAAAATTTATACTCAACAGTAATCCAACAGAAGCGCTCTTATACACAGAAGAGACTGCAAGACACAGCAATCAGAAGAAACAACCCGAGGACAAGTATCTGTGTGTGCATTTTTCTCTGCCCAGTCCGGAGATCCTTCTGCTCCAGTCTCAACAGTGATACTCTCTTTCTTGATTTGCATACTTGGAAGGTTGCTCTCCAAGTACCTGTAGCAGTTACTGTATCAGTTGAGTCTGTGTCACGGAGAAATGCTCTTACCATCAGGCAGGAATTAATCCGTGCAGAAATTGTAAAATCTGAGGTTTAAGAGTAACTCCTGGAAAATAAATTCACCCCAGGCACTGATAATGATACAAATAAACAGATCAACTTTATTCTAACTCCAAGAGGGTTTAGTGAGCTACAGGGGAAAGGTCCAGTTCTTACCTTTTTGAGATTACACTACTGTGCTTTGGGAATAAGAATCTAGTATATTCAAGTAACTTGAGCAGCTCATACTGTATAAATCACATACAGCACAGATGCACAGAGTGTGAAAAATAACCTACCCTGCACCATCAACTACTCCAATCAACTTTTAGCTTGTATGTGTATGTTAGCTTGTATATTGTACCCAAATCCTCCAGTGGACCATTTGTCATCGTTTGTTTTCTGTCATGGGTCCTTCCTGTCCTTTGACAGGTCCTTCCTGTCAAAATGCACTTTCAAGGGAATTAGTTGTGTTTACTCAAGGGCCGAAAAGCATTTCAATTGATGGTGAGAGGAAATGAGTGACAGTCCTGAGCAATTTTCCCTGTACCAAGCCCTACACTCCAGGCTCATCCACACTTCCATTGGCAGGGTGGTGGGACAGCCCTGTTTTCTGTTTGGCACATCATTAGTGTTCTCTCTCTCTCTCTCTAATACAGAAAGACATGGAGGAAAAGCCAGGTCCGGTGTTGTAGAGATGTTCTGATGACTCCCAGAGGCATCGTTATCCAGCCTCTGCAGCTCAGCAATAGGTGAAGCAGAGGCCATGCATCACAGGGAATGAAACACCTGCAGTGAGAGTAAGGAGGACCATTTACATCCCTCACATCAGGATGCCAAGGAAATCTGTGTTTGTGTTAAAAGACAGCTTTCCAGGCAGTGGACTAGTTGAGATTTGTAGCTGCATTAATTGCATTGAGAGCTAAAAAAATGACAAACTGTGCTGGAAGACAAAATACAGCACTGAGGTTGAGCAGCTTTGTTGCATGCTAGGAGCAGGATGCAAGGAAAGGAAGAAAAGAAGACATGTCTGTTAACAGAGTGGCTACCTGTATCACACAGTTGCCATGATGCAGGCTTGTATTTCTATTCAAATTTGATTCTTCCTTCACAGACTGAAAGAAAACACTACTCTGACCTTCTCTCCTGTGATCCCTAGGCTATAGCCACCACACTGCCTAAACGAGGTAAAGCAGCATTGCAGAGAAAGCGAGGAGGAGCAGCAGTCACAGTGATTACCATTCAGGAAGCAGTTTTCCTGGACGTTAATGTCTTTACTCTTGTCCCGGTTTGTGCTAAACTTCCTGTTTTCTTTTTACAGTAACTAACTCTGAACTCAATTAAATGAATGGGAATTGTGCTGTGACTTTAGCAGTGGCAGCATTAGTGAAGCTGAATTTTCTTTGTCCTGAAGAAGGGTGGGAAATGACCTGTGGGACATAGCAGTGCCTGGAAAAGCAGAGTCTGCATATCAAGGGTCTAAACTCATTTCAAAGCTACTCTAGATACATTCACTGTTGGGTGTTTTATCAGATTATACTGGTATATGCCTGCGAAAATAAGAAATGTTTGAATAAATGGGCCCTGTTAAAATGCAGATAATGGGGACACACTATGTCAAAGGAAGAAATTGGGGTCAAGGAACTAACGTGAAGTATCCATGGACCATAACTGTTTTCTACACCACTCTAGATAACTCTTTGGCTTTGCAGATCCCCAGCTAGTGAGTACCTTCTGATGTACCTTCCCCTGTGGAGCTCTGCTGTCAATCACTTTTAGAACACACAATGCCGTAGGATCTCCACAGCTTTCATATCTGCTGAGTTGCCAACACTTATCTTCTCAGGTTTTGTTGTGCTAAGCCCTCAAGCATCTTGAGAACCGGCTTTAGGATTGAGAACAGTATAGCAGAGACATTTAAAACATGCTACCCCACAGGAAACCCTCAGCATCAGTCTATGACTTGATGTGGGTGTCAGTGACTAGCTGAAGAACTTTCTGAGGCATGACTGCATCCCCCAGCAGTCATCCAAAGGACTCTACCCCTGTGGAGGGCAATGGGAATTGGCAATAAGCTCTGAGTGTGCAGCAGTTGCAAAGAAGTAAGCAATCAATCTCAGCCATCTTCAGAAATCAAATCAACACTGAGCTCTGTAGCATTGAAACAAGTCAGGATGAATGCTACAGAGCTGAATGATGCACTGTTGAATGACAACATCATACTGCTGCCAGCACAGTCACAATAAATCCAACAGCAAGACAAGGCATAAATGAAATCCCACAAAGAGAATACATCACATACCTTGTAGTTCCTGCAAGAAGGGTTGAATGCATTTGTTCCACATATAAACAGTGTATCCTCATTTCTTTTTAGGAGAACCTTAATAAAATTATGACACTCATCCTGAAGAAAAATAATAAAAAGTATTACAATTACTGCATTTTGGGTGTCTGGTTTTATTTTTATACCATGATGTTTCATTGTCAGGTCTAAAATGAAATTGGCTGGTAGCCACTGCGATATTCTGGGCTTTGTTTCAACTATGTTTAACTGACAATGAGCAAGGCACCGTTGATTTATATTCTGGTGGTTTAAAATGGTTACAAAGGACTGAATATATGATATTCATATTATAGCTCAGATTTTGTGTTGTTCACACAGGTTAATTTTGTTTGTAAAGCTGTTGCTTTCCTCAAGAGTGAAAAATCTGATCTTCTTCTCATCTATGTTGCTGCAAGACAGTAGCATCACCAATGCAAAGTATTGGCATAAAGCATCTCTAACTAAAAGCAGAAGCAGGTGTAAAGAATCAAAGACTCAACATCTAATTTCGATACCACTTTTGCTAGTCATAGGTTACAGTAGGGAAAAATTGGTGTGAGAAACAGTCCTTCTATAATTGTATACATTCATGCTTTCTGGTGGTTTACACAAACTTCTCAGTAAATTCCTAAGGCAGGATGGACAGCAGTACTTAGTTTTTGAGGCAATGGTAAGCAAAATCAGTACGCTAAACATTATGTCCAAAATTCTTCATGCTTTAAGGATTTCAGGATATTGCTGTGGCTCCTTCCATAATGTTTTAGCACATTAAAAGTGAACTATTTTTGCAAATTAAAGCCTTCAGTAAGCTGATGGAAAAAGCAATTACTGGCAGGAAGTGAATGGCATGATCCATTCAACATCATAGACAGCAGCCTGAGATAACAGTGAAGCAAATAAACTAAAGTGGCAGATGCAGAAGAAATGAAAATTGCCTACCTTATGTTTTCCCTTCATTCTGCAAGTGTCTACATCAGCTTGTCTAGATTTCCATGTCAATTTCTGCAAGGATCAAGAAAGAAATCAATTAGAGCCCAGAGGTTGTTGCACTTGATTTCAGAAGTCCCTTAGGGGAGACTAGCTGTTGAACATGTATTTATTGAAAGCTTTCTGCACCCTTTCTCCATGATTAATTCACCACAACAATGAAAGATCGGTGATGTGGAGCATTCACTTAATTTTGTGTGGCTGTCTATTCATTAGACTAGAAACCCATTCCTTTTTATTAAAGCATAAACCAATGGAATTCAGCAATAGGCCAACTTCCAAAAAATGTGCACTTCCTTTAAAAGTACTAGGTGCTCTCTTCTTTTGAAATTGTTCTGCAAATGAGAATAAACATTGATGGGCTATAAACCCTAACTGGATTCTAAATGAAATAGGTATTGTGGAAGAGAACATTTTAGATTAGCAAAGAAATAAAATTGAGGTAACTCTTATCACTTCAATTCAGCTAACAGGCTCAGAGAGCCCTCCACCTCCAAGACACTGCTGACTTTATCTGCTAACATTCTTCCTCCAGAATATTACAGGTAAATCCCAGCCTGGATTTTTTTTTTTTCAGGAGTGGTCAAATGTAGTAGGCTCATTAATTTTAAAAAACCTATATTTAAAAACATTTTGTTAAAGATAGTAACACCTTAGACACTATTGCCATGATAGTCCTGACAGTGTAAACTGAGGCACTGTGCATCCATGAAGGGCTCCAAGCTGAAAGATCAGCCATGAATGTTTGTTTCCATAACAAGCCTGTGCCTTGACGTTTTCATGAACAATTGGGCATAAGCTCATCTTCAGCACTGTTCACAGTTGAAATGAAACACTCCCCCGCCTGCAGTGGAATTCATCCAGTCCCCAAACTCATATGATCTTCTGCTGGACCAAGGCTGCGTTTGGCACATATTACACAATATGAATGCAATGTAAAGGAGCTGAAGGGAGATTATTTCTAGCACATTTATGTTAATACACCACATGGTAATGCAGACAAAGCTCTTAGTTCGCATGTGACTTCCCATGGAGATAATGTGAATACAACTACAAACTGATGTTCTAATAAGATTTTATTTAGTGAGCACTTGCATGAGTGAACAAGATCTGTGTGCATGAAATGTAAACAGCACTTGCTTTTTTATGATGGAAGTTTCAGTATACTTAATTGGGATAGTATAGCTGTTACAGAAAACTGCTGAATATAAATGAATAAACGTTTGACAGATGTTGCATCAGGGACCTCACGATATTTCAGTTCGGATTGCTTATCAGCCCAGCTAAATCACTTATCAGAAATTCACAGAGGACATGAATGCTACTCTGGCTTTCCCCAAATATGATTAGCAATGCCATCTTACTTGCTTATTACAGTTTTTACAGCAGCGCTGGCAAGTTGTTTGAAACAATGTCATCTTCCTATTTATTTGAAGCTTGTTCTAGTGTCCTTGGTTTCTCAATTATGATAAAAGCTACTTACTTTGCTAAAATAAATTTCTTCTGTATGTGATGTGTCCATATCAACAGTATAAATATGGTCCCTGTAAACAAAGGCAAATGAAGACATAGTCAGATGGAGTAGTCAGACAGTTCATTTTCTTTGAAGAGAGCTATCTATCTCAAGATAATCCAAAATACATTCAAAAAAAGATCACAGTTCTTACCAGGAAACATTACTGGCAGCATCACCTTATTCTCCCAGAAAAGCACTTTCATATATAACTTGTTTTCCTTCCCATTAAGAAAAAAAGAAAAATGCTACAAAACTTAAAAAAAAAAATTCCCAAAAGCAATTATTTGAACAAAGGAGATTTTTAAAAGAAGATGAGCCTCCTATAATTTCTTGTCCAAAGGTCCTGCAGCCACAATCTAGCACACAGATGGTTTTGCATATCCTGAAATCAGCTGCAATAGCTCTTAGGCAGCCTTTGCCAGATTCCTGTGCTAGCAGTGACTGTGCCACATTTAGCCATTCAGGGTTAAAAAGTGGTTAGTGCTTATTCCATTTTTTTAAAATTATGTGTCTAACCTCAGCTGTGATAATTTGATTGACAATATGGTAGGCAAAAGGTTGAGAGCCACAAAAACTGTTCTCAAAAATCATTCTCCTCTTCACATACTGGTGGCCAAACTAAACTGAAAAATACCCCTCTGGAAAAAAAAAAAGTGAACATTCTTTCTTGCATTTACTTTCATGTTATCCTCAGAAACCTGTCCCTCTATAATTAACCACCAATCTCTCCTTAGAAAGAGGAAATAGACTCAGCTACTCAGGTAAAGATATATTTTTAAACATTCTCCTCTGTGTAAGCTGAGAACAAGGACATCTCTATATGGAACCTAAAATTTGAAAAAAACCACAAACCCACAACTCTGTAGTAACTGCCACATCAAATTGGAACTAGCATCTAATTTTTCCTTGAAACAACATTGGCTTTTTTCAAAATTCAGGAAGCCATGCAGCTGGAGCATGATCTACAGCACTGGAGGAGTCTGCTGAAAGTATGATACAGACTAGTTCCATTTTAGAAATCCCTGCTCTCAAGTTTAGCTTCATTTTATTGGGTTTTGACGAGAAACAGTGATAGTCTCTTAAATAAAGCAAACAAAACATACTGCTATGAGGAATAAGCAACACTTCTCTCACGTGGAGAAGAGAGGCAGCATTGTTGAGGGGAACTGGCTTTTAAGAATCTACTGTCTGCTACGGTGCTTGAGGCTGTTTGCTTTGTAAGATGCCAAACTGAGGAGTGTGGGTTTTCTTCTCCTCCAGACTCTGTGAAACCAGAGCTGTCATTTATTTCCAAGACTGGTTTAATGCTTCAGTTTATTATTTGCCTTACTTTACCAGCAGAGCAGAGGTCAGGGTTGGTGCTGGACTAAAATTACCTATTAGCACAATATCAGCTTCATAGATCACTGCACAGTTCCCTTTTTATGTATGTCACTGTTGCTGCCACTCCTACTACATAAAAGTGGGAACAGAATCTCTTGAATTGCAAATCAGGTGTGGCTGGAGCTCTAAAAACCTTCTTCCAGCACAGTTCTTGATTTTAATCATCAGTGTTGCTTTCCAGTGGTTATGCTTTTTTCTTTTTAAACAAGACAATTAGAAAATGCAGTGTTGGTACTCAGAATGAGTCTTGAGTTAGTTCAAATCCTGATAGAACAGATTTCAGAAGGCTTACTTTCTGGTTCAAGAAACAGTTCAAAGATAACTCAGATACTAAATTACAGGATCATCTGAAAGAGGGCTAGTGTCAGGCAAATTACGTATCACTTTCTCATGCTACACATGAAATGTAGTTGCTGACAATGTCTACAGAGAGTGAAGGAGCTGTCAAATTCAGGGGAGGGATCTCTAACCACAGACAATGTGGGATTGTCCTTGCCCTCCTTTTCCCACTGCTGCCCAACTGCTACTATCTGCTAGCTATGGTATGTGTACAGCTCGCTGCTAATTAAGTTATTCTAACACAAATTGACTTAATCCTGGAGCTTCCGTTTTTCCCACCTCCAGTCAGCAGAAACGAGTTTTGTTGCCATGGTATAATCTTGTGGAGGAAGGGAATTTAAATAATGCCACTGGCTGTGCATGACCCTTGGCCACTCGCTGCATCATCTGGAAATGTGTAACTGCAAATGAGGAGGGAGCCATACCGATGCTTTGCGAGCTCAATAAACCATTTTGTACACACACATGAGGGGTGGCAGATAATGTGAACAAAAGCTGCCACCACACAGGACAATGGGAGGAGACACAGCAAACTTAGAAAAGAGGGTGTGAGTATGTGGGCAAGTGTGAGAGAGACAGCAAGAGATACCCTTCCCATGAGAAAAAAGAAAACAGAGTTAGTCTTTTGCAGACTGCAAGGCAGATATTTGGACAACATGGCTTCATAGGCTTCGGTTGAAGCCATTCTAATTTATATTGGCTGGGTATCTTTGCCTGATGACATGAAACAAAGCCTTTCCAAAACAATACAAAATTTTATTTGGTAATAGATAAACAGAAGTTGTGTATCCCATATGACAAAATAAACAACTGACAGACAGAAATTTTGTCCTATGTCAGTCACTCAGTAATAAAGTGTTAGTGGTTCCACAAATTGAGCTAGTCCTCTCCTGTGCACAGAAACTGTCTCCAAAATATACACTGGATTTTCTAAAACAAGCAAGCAAACAAAAAACCCAACCCAACCCAAACAACCTCAAAATAAAAACTGTTGGTGTTTAATAAATTGTTTTGATTGTTTTTCAGATAACTGGGTACAAATGTAAACTTAGCGTAGCTATATTTCACTGTCTAAAATAACCAGTGTGAGAGCAACATCTGATATGACAGCTAAGAGATTTAAGTTAGCTACAGTTTTCGAGGAATATTGTTACAAGACTCCTTGAGAAACACTTTTGATTGTGTACAGATTTTATTCAGCCTCTGGATTTACTACTACCTCCAAAGGAGATGTGGCATTGCAGTTATAAAATTTTATTCACACTAGTTATCAAAGGATGATTCATCTTCTGAAGCTTATTACTTAGAGATAAAAGTGACCTTTGAATTTTAAGTTATATCACACAGACTTCGCAGCCCAGCAGCGATTTTATTCAGTAACACTTGGAGGGGGAAAATAATATGTCAAAGAGTTTCAGAGTTACCAAACGAAAAAAATGTAAGAAGATTTTTTTGTGGTTGTTTAAGTACAAAACAGACCAGGTCTTTTTTCCTTTTTGTCGGATACAAGACCCTAGGAGTATACAAGCATCCTCACTGTAGTAAACTGTTTTATACAAATACGTAGCCACATAATATGTAAGAATGCATATTCAGATATCAGCACACATGTAATCTCTCAAATATTAACATTCTTTATACAGTTTGTGCCCACAGTGGTTTCATATCCCATATCACCGGGTTTTCTTTCTGTAAAGGGAGTTGCTTGGTCACTGCATCAGTCTAATTGCGTCAATCTCAGCCTGGGAACAATCTACGAATACAGGAGAGCAAAATCCACATAGAGGATTTACCACCTTCTCATTGCAAATGATTTCCTAATTTAAAGGAAAACAAATAAGGAAAGCAAAGGGAACTCAGACATGAAAAGCAGGAAATCCTGCCACCACCTTTCAAGCCCCTTCAGCCAGCTCCCCCACCCCACTCATTATCACACTAAATGCAGCAAAAATACTAATCCCTGAGCTCAGGCAAAGTGCAGAGGCCTCGTTGTGGGGCTGACTGCTCTTTGTGCCCTACAACCAATGCCACCACAGCTCACATGAGAGGATGCACGTTATTTGCCCAGACTTGACACAAGGGGTCCGCAAGAGTGAGAACTCAGACCTCTGCCACCCAGACCCTGTATAAAGTGGCATATGTAAGAAGTCCAAAGACGTGGCACTTAGCTGGTACAGCTGCAATGCCAGGGTAGGGGAACAGGTAGAAGTGTGCAGTCTTCTGGCAGCCTGGGACATAACTGTAAAAATGGCACTCAGCGACTCCGCTGGTGTAACACAGGTAATTACTCAGTGCTGAGTGGAGATTGATGGGCAGATCCACAGGACACATCTGACCACCCAGAATATGGGGAGTGGCTATTTGAGCAGAAAGCCAGGCAGCTCTTGAAGGCTACCAAAGGCTTTGAGGACAGGGCTCTGGTGAGAGTTCAGCAACTGTTTCCTCTCACCTCCTAGCCATCCCACTTACCACTTCTCCCATCTGCAGGAATAGCATGGCTCTCTCTGGCACACTCAGAAGGGTTCGTATTTCTCTGATGGAGCAGAAGGACCAGAAAACAGGGAGGAAAGAAGCTGCTTCTGGAGGGGCAGCTTGTGGGGTGGTTCCTTACAGGATCTGGGACCAAGAGCTCCTAAATGGGACTACCTACCCTTGCTAATCTGGCCCCTTCTTTCATTCGTCAAGCATCCATTAAGTAATTCCCACTCTAAGATCATCAATCTCCTTTGCTAACCACAGGCAGGGAGAGGAAGTGTTACTGTCTGATCTGTGCCAGGTTGGTAGCCGTATAAATTGGTGTAGATCCACTGAAGCTGATGGTGCCATGCTGAGCTACAAAAACTGAATGGGTGGCTTTATATGCAATTTTTATACGAAGGCATGTGCTTATACCTGCACAGTATAGCTCTCCAAAAAAATGCAGAAACCATATTCAATTAACCTTGCTGAGTGCATCAAGAGAACAGCAGCAAATATATTTGCCTCCTTTTTGTCTTAAGATATTAAAAGCATGCTTAAACCAGAAATGTTATAGTTTAGTATCTCTTATCCAACATACATTTGTGCACCAGCAGAACCATTCTCTAACATAAGTCTTTAGTAGTGTGCACAAACAAAATTAGAGGGTGAGGATGGAATCTCTCCTCCATGGGGCTGAACAATTTCTCTGTCAACTTCCCTCTTGCTGGATAGAGGGAGGCAAAGGTGTGTAGTCCTAAAAGGAATGGCTCAGCACCTTGCAAAACTGAACCTCAGTTGACCAGCTAACAAGGTTTACAGTATGTCTTAATAATAGGCTGCAAATCTTTCTCTGAGTGTGAGAAAATCCTAAAAATAACATGTCTGACAGAGAAGAACTCAGAATATCCCTCATGTTTTCCTTTCTCCTCTGAAAGCAGCAAGGGAGGAGCAGTGAAGCAGGAGACTACTAACCTAGCAGCAACGTAGAGGGTCCTGTTCATGACTATGACCAGCTGGATGTCCAGCCGGTGCCTCTGCGTGGTGTTCCGCCCTGGTTTGTGACCCACAAACACCGGATACTGTCTTGTATCTGTGGGAAGGGAAAAAAAAACAACCCACAGGGTCAAAAGAGAATCACAAACTGACACAGTGCTAGCATGGAGAACCATAGGGTCCAGCTACGGCCAAACCCTGTGGTTTCTGTTCTGACAACAGAAAAACAGCCTAGAGTTGGAAGGTAGGAGCACAGAGGGCTGGAGAGTTCTTCAAGGTTACAATCTCTGCAGCTGCAAAAAAAGAAAGTCATCACCTTTGCAGAAGACAAAAATCGTGAGGTTTTTTTTAGAGTATAAAGCTATTCTGGAACTCTTGGCACAAAGGTACATGGCACTTTCTCACAGTTTTTCTTTTACTGCTTGCAGAGCTTAAATGCTCATTCCTGGCTGCCAAAGTGTGTCTAGCAGGACAAAGCTGTTTCACAGTAGCCCATCAATCACCACAATGACTGGACTGGTAGTGGTTAAAGCAAAAGGCTTGGCTCTCTTTGGTTCAAAGTGCCAGCTTCCTGGGTTTCTTACGGGATTGGACTGCCATCATATAACAGCTGTGGGGATTTCTGAGAAATGGTGGGAAACCACCACTTGAACTTTATAAAATGAAAGTCACTGCATATTATTTTGGCAACTAGACTGATACTCCAGTTCTTCTGGCAACTGGACAACAGTACTGACTGGAAGCCCTGTACTGAACTTATGCTATCAACTCGTCAGCTTTCCCCGCCTCACTCCACCAGACAGCAAAAGCATTTACTAACTCTATTACCACTTTTTTTTTTTTTCGTGAGACTTCAGCATACATTGGGTGTGCTGCTGCTTCCCAGATGGTCTGTGTATACAACCTCCCTCCAGGACTCCCGTTCTTGGCAGGCCCTGGCCACCCTGTACTTGGGTCTGAGACTTCAGCATACATTGGGTTTGCTCCTGCTTCCCAGATGGTCTGTGTATACAACCTCCCTCCAGGACTCCCGTTCTTGGCAGGCCCTGGCCACCCTGTACTTGGGTCTGTGATGTCTGGAGGTAGAGCAGCGACTCTTTCATGGGCACCCCCTTGCTGTGGGGAAGGAGCTTGTGTGCCCTTGTGAGGTTGAGAGCTCTGCTGGTGGTGGCATGTGCCTCCGGTGGGGTCTCCCAAGCCAGACAGGTCTCAACTGAAGGGTCAGACAAAGTGTGTCCATGGGCAGGATGGGCTCACTAGCCTTCGGGCAGCCATCCTAGGAGAAGGACAACTCTGACTCCAAACCTGGGCAGATGGAGCTCGTTTAGCCTTGTAAGGCTTCCATCATCTAAGAGAAGGATACTCTAACCAAACCTAGGACCTGAGGACTTCACTGTCACCGTCCAAGCTCGCTAGGCTCTGGCAGATGAACCTCAGGTGTAAAGGGTGGAGCCAGTTCCGCGCATGCTGGTGCCTCACCTAAAAAATCCACTGCGCAGGCTTGAAGGGTGCACTCATCGCTTGCAGTGAGCGTGGGAAAAACCCTTCCCAGATCTTCGTTCGTGAAGCCAAGCCATGATGATTATGATGTGTATACAACCAATAATAACAGTGAACACTTCTGACCAAAGACCATCTTGCTCTAAGATTTCACATGCATACATGATCATGACATCTAGATGCACAGACTAGGGAGCTAGTTAAGTAAACAAAATATCAGTTAGAAGACAAGAGGAGGATAAACCTCTGATCAGCATCATCATTAATGCAGAAGTGTTGTTTGTGCATGTTATACAGAGCTGACTAGCATCTAGCTATGGCTGAGCCTTTTCCCCATCAATACGCTTTCCTAGAAACCTAGAGCTCTTTGAGGGAGTCTGTTTCTTCAGAAACTCATCCACTGCTTTAGTATTTTCCAATACTGTACTCTAAAAGTATTTTCCCTGTTAAGCTTGGTCAAAGAATTGTTTCATAGCATGGTTTCAGCAAAGCACCTGGAATCGCCATGTCTCAGAAAGCTGGGTGATAAAACCGTATAGAAACAGGAACTTTCCTGCAACCAGATGCTGAGAACTCTTGGAGGAACAAAATTAAGACAGCCAAAGCAGGATTTATGTTCAGAAGTGTCATCCTTCTGACCAAGTCCTGCATACAAAATGCAGGTTTAAACTGTCAGGGTGTTGCCTCACTATTGTTTCCTCCTTAACTCATATATCTTGCATGAGCTGTGGGCCTTTACATTCACGTGCATTTCAATATGCCATGCTGCAGAGGAGAGTTATCGCATGTTCCATTTCTCAAAAATGATCAAGACTGACTACTTCTGCATGGCAAGGATGATTAGCATCACCGTTCTGGAGGGTGAAAATGTTGGTGCTAAAGACCCAGTAGTTATACTTGACATTACTGAACAGGGTTTTCTTCAGAGCAATTCTAACTGGTTCTTGTATCCCAGATGACTAGTAGTATTTGGAACACATCAAGTCTGAAGTCATCTTTCAGCTCGGTGTTACTCAAGACAGACAAGTTTATAGGTGCCAAGGCCACCCCACAACACAGAAAGCAAGGACAATTAAGTGATTCATTTTCAAAACAAATTCCTGACCTAACATAGGCTTATACCTAAGCCTACTCATTGCTGACTTGTGACTCCTTAGCATATGTTTACAGACACAGGCACTAAAGACTTCCTTTTAAACATTTGAACCTTTGGGACTTCGGAAGATTTCTGTTTGCAGTAATTGTAATTGAGTGAGGTAAATGAGAAAGAATCAGTTATGCTAAGCATGACTTGCATGGAGAAATGCACAGAATGCTCTCCACCTGTTTAGTCAGTAAATCTCAATGCTGATTCACAGCTCTCTGTGTTACCCTAGATTTTAGGGAGTTTGCCAATTACTACTGGTAAGAAAGAAGAGAGATTCTGTTACAAGAGATTCTTTGTCTTGATTCGGGTTTTAGTTTTGTTTTGAGCTTAACAAAAAATGCCTAACACTAAACCAGAATCCATCAGAGTTTAAAGAAGTAAATTCAGTTATTTGTATTATGTTTTCAGAGCTCAATTACTTTAGTGTGTTACACATGATAGCCTGAGGTGCTTCACAGGTTATTCAGATCTACATTTTCACAAGGCAGGTGAGGGATATTCTGATTATGGTTGGAGAGGGGAGAAAACTTCCTTCCTTTGCTGCTGGATAGAGCAAGGTATTTGGTTTGCTTATGATACTGGTGTCAGTTTGAGAAGGAGAAGGGCTATAGCTTCAGAAGATTAAGCAGTTTACCACTCAGTAGTCATAAGTCGACACAAAAAAGAACAAATTGGCCGATCTGGGAAACATCAAGAAAAACAACTTTATTCATTGAAACTGTAACAAAATGCTGTTGATTTGAAGTCCCCTGATCAGTATTAAGCAAATGAAATCATCTGGCCTCTTATACTTACAGTTGCCATGCGAAATACTGATTGGCTCAGAATCTTCTGGGAAACCAGCCCCAGCAAAGTGTAGCAGTGTGAAATATAGCAGCAAGGCTTCTGACCTCATAGTAGTTCAGCTGGGAGGCTTCACTTCTTCACTTCACCCTGTGGAAGACAAACAAGGGCTTAAGTGCTTTCTGCCAATTCAATTCTAACCAGTGCATACAGAAAGCTAAACAGAATCAATGGGAAGTTGCGGGAGCTTTCCTTCTCCTCAAGCCTCTCACTTGAGGAGTTATGTTGTATTTCTAAGGAGAAGTTGCCCTACTAGCACAGTTTTCCTTTAGCCCATGCCCCAGCAGTGTCACATCTTGCCTGAGAATAGACTTAAGTGTGAGTTATGAAGAATTTTCTGCCTTAGCCATTTATAGGCTATTGTCTCCCGCACAGATCGACAGCTGACAAGAATTTTCAAGGCAATATTTTGTTTTCCCATTCTTTGGCTTACAAAATTAGATGATAACGCAATGACACACACCACTAAATTAAAAAAAAAAACCAAAAAACAACCCAACAAAAAACCCCACCCACACTAAATTATTCTGGTTAAAAAGAGATTAAGGGTTATGCTATGGGACTGATTCATAGTCTACAGAGTTGTGAATCAAGTGAAGAAACACTGAGAGAGCTTGATGGAGCATGCAGAACATGTCATTGAGCTTTACCATAAAAATATGTACCCATAAATTTAGGTGCCATAAAACCAATACTCCAACCTGTGATAAAATAAGGGAGAACAGAACTGTCAAAAAACCCACTGTTTTTTTCCCTGTGTTCCACTGACGCATTCACTCATTCACATTTCATGTACAAAAATATCCCTAAATCTTGAAGATAAAAGGAACCACAGGAGCCTTTGGATACAGTGAAAGAAAACAGCACATAATACAGTAAATAGCTCATAATTCCCAAGCAAATTTCACAGAGATGTTGATCTGCAGGGGAAATCAGTGTAAAAGTGGGGTTTTCTTTTCATCCCTTCCAGAGTTTCAAACCTTTGATGCTGTCTGCCAAAGGCTCTTTTTGAACAAAGCTATTTTACAGCAGTCTATCAGACATTCAAGATTTATGAGCAGAAAGTCAAACTTCATAACCTACATAGTCTTTGAAACTTAATTTGGCAAACAAAGTGCTAACTTGCCCTTCTGCAACACCGCTGAATATTAGATACCTATGGCTCCTTTCTCAATGCCAAAAAAAGCATTAACATTTCTTGAGTATTGCATTTTCATTTTTAATTTCACAGACACAGCTGATTCCTCATCTTCTACCCAATTGGAAAATGTCACAATAATTAATTTGCCTTATCAGATATTTGCTTTCAAATAAAATTTCAGCTCCTACAACGGGATAGGAATAGGGGACTCTGTTGCAGGGCGATATAGTCTATACAGACTAATGATTTATTATACTTTGTATTTGCCTATTATTATTCAAACTCACAAATTGGAAACTTGTCTGATTCTCTACTTCTATTAACAAAATAACTGAGAGATCGAGTTAGACTGAGGCTAGAAAAAATAGAATTTAATGTAAAGGCAATGACTGACACCTTAACTGAGCAAAGTGTCAGACGGATGGCATAGGAAAAAACCAGCAAGAATAAATGCAACACAACACAGACACTGACTGTCTATTATACCTTACGGGAGAACGCATACTGGAAGACAGTATACACAAGCCCCAAGTGAAGCATTTTCACCTAGCACTGGTTAGGCCAATAGCTGTGTATGATTACTGATACCACTATGTCTGCCTGCAGACACTTTCTTTACCTGTTTCCTCCATTTTTCTCTTTAATCACCTCTTAGGTTTCCTCTTGACTGTTAGCTCTCTGGGGCATGAACTGATTCTTC
The DNA here is from genome assembly GCF_000710305.1 of Buceros rhinoceros silvestris. Classification (NCBI taxonomy): domain Eukaryota; kingdom Metazoa; phylum Chordata; class Aves; order Bucerotiformes; family Bucerotidae; genus Buceros; species Buceros rhinoceros. The sequence continues at coordinate 19,824 of NW_010413336.1, read as the reverse complement.
TATTTGTTTCCATGCCCACTGAAAGATCACTTGGCTACCTTAGGAATGCCCGATGTAGAAATAAGCCTCAGGAATAAATATAATACTTGGAAACACAGTTTCCTCTCAAAAGATTTGAATTAAAAGTAAGATATATATACATTAAAGGGGTTAATTCCTTTCTCTCTGCACAACTTTTTGAAATGTAATTTTGGAGCTTTAAAAATGTTGACCCTGTAAGTACACTGCAACATGACAAAACAAAGTGCCTTATCTTAATGCATAAATAGATTTAAATTCTTTTCTTCTTGAAATTGCTACAGTCCAATGCAGAAGTCTTTTCTTTTTGAAATGCAGGAGGAGCATGAGGAGCAACAGTTCAAGGGGAAGAACTTATCAAGCAATCCGATTCTTCCACTTAAACCTTATTCATTCACAGTATCAGTCTGCAGGCTGACAATTCAAACCACTTGGCTCACAGTGAGATTCAGGAGCATAAGAATAGCTGCTTTCTGTTACTCCCTATCAGCACATCGCGCACTATCTAACAATGTGTGTGTAAGACATGACAAAAGCATTACAGTCCTGCAGATGTACTGTTGTCACTCCACTTTAGAGCTTGAAAAATTTTCCCATGGATGATTCTGCACCCCTTTCCCTACTTCTCATTCAGATGTGGGCCGCACCACAGTATATGTGGAAGACAGCTTCCAGCAGAACAAACAATGCCCAGCACGCCTACTTTGTCATTCTACGTACATGCCATTGGACCGGACTTTCTTCTTTTACCTGAAAATAATTAACTGACAAATGAACAGACATACTGCCTTCTAGCAAAGATTGGTGCATTTTTATGTTTATGAAATTCTCTGTCATTCTGAAGGGTAGCTGCTGGGGAAGAAAAGAGGGAGGAGTGAGAAAAAAGTCATAATTCTTTGTTGTTCTAGTGCTACCATAGTTGTTCAAATTCATACAAATAAATGCAAAATGTCTACTTTGATCTGCCAGTGATTCAAATGGACTACACAGCTGTATGTATCCCTGTGCCAGTAAAGTTACAGCAACTAGGACTCAAGTTGCATCCAAAGGAAGCTCTTTCCTAGGAGGCAATTGTTCAAACATAATGTTACTTTCGCTATTCTTTATAATGGAGTAAAGAGCTGCACTGTTTCAGTGGATTTTCAGAAAAGTGCTGATTCAAGAGGTCACACTTATTTTTAGTACAAATTTCCTTTTCAGCAAATACTCAACTGTGGTGGGGCTCCTGGGATATACAAATGTTCTCACTTGCAACTGTGCTGAAACTACTTCCTAATCAAAAGTACTTCCGAACACAATGTCTGATGAAGCGTGAGCAGCTAGACAGTGATGCTGAGTGAGTACGGGCATTGTTTCCAAATAAAAGTTTTGCAAACATCAGTAGAGAAATCTTCAGTCACTGTGGACCACTGCAGTTCAATTTGGGCTGCATTAAGCCATACTGGTTGAGACAGAACTGGATCTAAGGACTCTAGCTCTCTCTGCTCGAAACACAATTACTGTTCCTGTTAAAGCAAGCTAGTGGCGACAAGAAGAGTGAGTTTTGGTGGAGCTCCTTTATTAGCAGATGTGCTAATAAAATACAGCCCTGCAAATGTTTAAGAGCATTTTTTATAACCTAAGTCTAATGCAATGACTTGTAGCCATTGAGTTGGTAGAGTAGATCAGATTTCTTCCACAAAACCCCCAATTTTTCTGCTTCATGCATGCCCAAGACCATTCAAAATATAACTTTAAGCAAGACACTTTGGTGCTCTGATTCTCCTTTCTAAAATTGGTGGTTTCAAATACCTCTGTAAGATGACTTGTTCTGATTATTTCTGTGTTCCCTCCTTTTTGTCATATGATGATTAAGTATAAACAAACCATACGATCTCTGAACATATATAGAAATCAAAGGTTTGCCCTCCTAAATGGACTAAGTTTTTCTGTTTGTACACTGCAGTGCAAAGGTGAACCACCTCTGTGTAGGACATTTGGATTACTATTATATTGTATGACAATTACTATTACATTTATTCATTCAAAGCCTATGTGTACATATGCACATACATATACTTCCCCATTCCCAGTCTGTACATAGAAGCATTTAACTTAGTAAAAATCATGCTGCTGGCATGAAGAATTTTCTGAAGCTAAGAAACTAATGATCATTCCAAATGAAGAAGAAAAGTCTGATTTTTCTGTGCCAAGTGCCCTCCACTATGGCTATCTATGCCAACAAGAAGTCACCATGATGAGGTCTACTTTTTGCTATTTTTAGCATTTAGAGAACTAACTCTGGGTGGACATACATGTAGAATAGCTGCTTGGCGAAAGAAATGATTACATGGCTGCTGCCATAATAGCCTAGTAACCAGGTTACTGTAGCGACAGCTTTTAAGTTCCAAAAGGTTATACAAACCACATGAAAAATCCTAAATGTAAGATCTAACTTCCTGGTAAAGTCCATAAAGTGTAAGGCCAGACTTGATCTTGAGAACAGTTCCAACAGCAGCAGCAACAACTGTGTAGACACATCTACCAATAACTATTGAAAGGGATGCTTTTCCGCATTAGAAAACCTCTCACTTTGTTGCTTTGTCCTCGCTGTATGCTCAGCTATCCCAAGCATAACTCTAAGCAAAATCAAAGTACGTAACCATGTCAGAATTTTCCCACGGCATAGTAAGCCTGCACAGTAATGGATAGATCTTGTTTTATTAATTTATTACAAACCTTCTTTATACCATGATGGGTTGTGTTCATACATGACAGCTGCACTTCAATCCACAAATTATTACGCTTAATGTGAGAATTACCAGAGAAAATTCAATCATCTGTGTTATGTATGAAGCAAGAAAACCTAATGGCCATAAAAAAACATGATTGTCTTAATTCTTTTGTTTCCGCAAGCAAGTAGAAATAACTTATTCTTCAGGAAGGCAGTAATTTTAGAAAGAATGAACCACATTTAACCAAACAGTGAGGAAACTAAAAACCAAAACTGGAGGAACTTGAACCACCACCATAAAGAAAAATGCGTGACCAAAAAGCAGAAAACTGTGTGAACTGACCTTCAAAATACTGAACAAATAGCCGTTCTCATCACATTCAGCATTTCTTATTCTGGGAAAACCAAAACGATCATAAAAATGCAAGAAAGAAACTAATTTGAGTTACGTAAGAGAGGTAACAAAAATATTTGAGATTCTCCTGCCGAGAGAGCTTTAAAGGAGAGCTTTAAAGGCTTGCAAGTGAATCAAAAACCCAAGCCCTACTTCAGCGTCCCATTGAAAGAGACTTAACAGAGCAAGAGCTATCTACCCATACATGAAAAGGCTCGATCTACATAGCATGCTTTGCCACAGCGAAGGCAGTTCACAGAAACCCTGTTCCCTGCTATGGTACAGATTTGCCATACGATGCTGGCAAGCACCCCTCATCTCCTTTGTCTAACTAAGCCTTTAATCTCTGGAAATCTCTGAGTGGAAGATGCTGTTACTGCTATTTATCCCTTTAAATTCACAGTTCCTAGAAAGGGAAAGACAAGAGTTCTGTGCAAGTCAGAGAAAGGAACTGGGAATAATGCAAAAACAACAACAAAAAGAAAGGAATACAACCTGTGGGGCTGCAGCTTCCAGAAAATAAGGGAAGTTAGGTCGGCACAGTGGAGCTGTTCAGGAGAGCATCCTTTGTCTATGTCTGTTTGGGTGGTGGGCTGGCTGCTTCTCAGCCACCTCTTGTGACTGCACCTGGCAGAAAAAGGGATCGAGCAAAATGCCTGGGCTGAGTGGTGCCAATGGGATCAGACAGATGTGAGTGAACAGAAGCTCAGCAGGTGCTTGGACAGCTCAAGAGAGAGGAGACACGAGTGGCTATCAGCAAGACACAGCACGGAGTGCCAGACATTACAACTGAATTGGCACGTGGCAGGACAGTGCCCGAGATGGCCAGCTTTTCCACTCGTGTTGTCCTTTCTTTAACGATTGCTGCTCAGTCACCTGAATGGTGGTGCAGGTGGCCACAGAGACTTAATGCCAGCTCTGTGCCCGTCGTTACAGCCAACCTCCAACATCTTTTTGTGACTGATGGTGAGGCCATCATTCATCTTTCCTCTCCTGTCCTACTCCTGTTGAGCCTACAGCTGGCCATTCATTTAATGTGGCCAAAAAAGCACTCTAGCACTCCAGGTACCTGGCCCTTATGCCAGAGAGGTTAGTGCATGAAGGCATTAGGGTAATCACCTGCACTTCTTAAAATCACACAGTAACAAGGGGTTGCTCCCGAAAGCTGGTGAGGGAGGCAGTGCCTGAGGATGCCCCTGCCGTCCGGCATTCCTGTTGACCCTAAGTCATCTCTCTCATCTTTTGTGCGTATCAAAAAGTTCTCCCTGACCATAAGAAGAATGCATGGGTGCCCTCTGCTATACTCGCTTTACTACCATTTTAATTGGATTCAGTACTGCTTACTCATTGCCCAGCTGCTGTGGGCTGCATGCCAGACATGACAATTAGGCCCAAGGGAAAGACACCAATGAGAGTGATTTTGCCTCATATAGTAAGCAACAGCATCTACCTTCATTAAAAAGAATAATACAAACTTCATTACCAGTTTGATGAAAGACAGATACATGGACTACAGAGATCTTCCCGCATATCTAAAACAAAACTTCAGCCAAAATACAAGGTATTTTTCACGCAAGTTTTGGGGTGCTTGCTTATGTCATTCAGGTTTCTGCACGCATGAGTCCCCACCAGCTTTTATCTCCCTTCATCTGCAACTTTATAAGGCCATACATCATGCACAATATTGTCAGCTATGATATGTAACATCACTACCTCCTGCTTCAGCAAGCGATAAGCTGAAAAGATTTGGACAACCCCCAGGCAGCAGTGATGAGCCTCGGCCTGCTGAATGGTAGTAGCAGGTGTCAAGTCAGTAGGCAAAACTCAGCATGCTTAATGCTGGCAACCTGTCTTGTCAAGATCAACATTACTGCTTGATCCAGCACAGTGCAAAAAGAAAATGTAAAGAACAAATGGAGGCCTTAATAGGAGAAACCTTCTGCTGACCGAAGTGAGACATCCCTGATGACTGCAGTGTTAATAGGATGCTGCTGTTCAGAGAGGGAACAGTCAGATGGAAGATGAACATCTCCCAGATGGAATTAAAAACATCTCAGGCCTATCGATTTTGGTTGTAACCTTTACTGTAAACAGTCCACAGGGGCCTCATCAGCCACCTGTTCAGTGATATTTGCATTGAAATATAGAGCCAACGCAAATGAGAAAATGGCCACAGTTCCTTGCTAAAGCATCTGCTCTGTTCCATCCCTCTATGCATCAACAGCAGAAACAAAAGTACAGGTTTCAGAGGAAGGGGTAATGCAGTGGTACTAGCTCTCTCCCACGGCAACAGAAACAATGAATGCTCCATTTGTCATGATGTTGATGATGGTGGTAGTGGTACTATATCATGTAATATTTCACTCTCTAATAATTGCTCAGTTTTATACTGAAATCAGGCTTGCCAAAACTGGGAGGAAAGCCATCTGTGCCCGGAGGATGACTGCCAGAAACACTTGCAATTTTATTTTGGGGTTATAAACCTGCAGAATGGAACAAAGGAATGCCTAAATAACCCCTTTCACTCACCACCCCCAACCACACAGAGCAACAGACTTAACTCTGGAACAGCTTGGTTGGTCATTACAAAGATGTCTTTATTATTTTTAGAAGTCCTACTCATTTAAGAGCTAAAAATAGCTCTATTGATTATTTGTGGGACTTCAGCAAACCTCTGTTAAGATTTCGAATTGATTTAAGAGCTAAATGTAGCAATCACTGCCTTTTGACAGGAGAGAATGCCATCTCTAATACATACTTTGCTGTTTCATCTCAGCGTGCTTAATAGAAAACAGATACACTACCAGCAACACCATTATTCTCCCCAGCCCTCACCTTGCCTGGGAAAAATCACTGCCAGTCAACAGATCTTCCTTTCCCTCATCTGATGGATGGAATAAAAACTATGCAGCTGCAGGTGACCCAAAGCCACAAGGGGAAAAAATGTGGCCTCCCTTTGTTTTCCTCTTCTGTTAGATGAAGATGAAACACGAAGCCTGGTATGTTTACACAACAATATTGATAATTGCCACTGATTAAAAGTTTGACACAGCCCTGCAGACATTGTCTCGGCTGCCACAGGCCTGCTTCGATCAGACAGTAATTCTAAAACGTTAGGATCAGACAGTAATCCTAAAACAATCCCTGTGGCTCAGCCAACTCTTCAGGTCAGATTCCCTCAGATACTTAGAATTTGCTTCCTTTCACTGCAAGTACATACTTAAATGGATTGCAGCCCTTCTAATCAGGAAGAAATACTTCATTTCCAGTCCTCTTACGTCTGCATGGCAATTAGATCGATATACAAGGGTATAGGTTAACTTCAAAGAAAAAGTTAGGATCCCATAGAACATACTACTGTGTTTAAAGCACAATGCAATCACAAAAAATTCTCCTTTGCTTTTTGCTAATGCAAGAAACATTCATGCATTTAATGTATGAACCCTGGCTGTATTCCTCAGGAAACTTCTCCCTTTTTATTTGAAATGAAAGTGTTCATTTTTTAAGATGATAGAACAGTAGCAAAATGCAAATCCTCACATTCAAGCCAGCAGTTAAGTAACCGCAGCACGCTGCTTAGCTTTCGTGTAATTTGGCCAGTTCTGGCGCTAAATGCACTTACGCAAAAATTGACTCATTAACCTGGCTTCATTTACTTTGAGCGAAACAGCAAGTTTTGTCAGAGTACTTTTTCAATCAACTTTGGCATGAAGCCCTATCTCAAAGTGTGAATGAAGTCTACTTTAACGCTGCAAAAGCTAACAACGGACATTACCATTTACCTATTTACTCCAGCTGTGGACTCCATACTACCCAAAAGTGCTTTGCCCCAACAGCTACCTCTGGAGAGTCCATTGCTTGTTCCATACTGCAGCATTCTAGTCTTGGCAGCAGGAAAACTCAGGCCAAACCTGAGCATTGTATTTTGAAGGCTGCTCACAACAAGGACATGTTGTGGTCAGGCAAACTGATTCTTACATGCAGAAAAAAGGTAAAGCTTTTCCCTTGTAAATCTGAGCAAACTCATCAGGATATTCATTCCTGATGGATAAAAAATGCAGGTAAACAAAGAGCTCTCAATATGAGTTTAGAATTTTATGCTCTAATTTGTTAATGAAATTAGTTTTCTTAGGTTTTTTTGCACCTGGCAGAAAAGCATGAAAGAGATTACTGAAAGAATAAAAACGTCCACAAAACAAACATAATCCTTGAGGAAAATTTTAAAAATGCTTGTGAACAAGCACAAGCAGGTAGGGGAAAAGACCAAAAGACTGAGTGCTAAGAAAACAATTATATTAACTGGGAACATTGTCTCTCAGCGCTACCTCTCTCATTTAGACATCCATCCACTCACATGTATCCACACACTCAGAGACATTCACCCAAATTTAAAAGGCTCAGATATCACAGGAAAATTTTTTTTATTAAAACTGTAGAGAAATTTCATAGATCTCTATCTTTCATGATTAGTCTGTTGACCGCCATTTTCTGCTGGTATTTTTGTAAACCTTAAGGGAGTAAAATAAATCTGACTCTGGGACAGAAAATCTGTGTAGTTTGCTTTTCCTCTGAGATGAGCATTATGCTTGCAATAATCCAGTTTGTTAGTAATTGTTAGATGCAAATGGTGGACGGAGCTTGCTCTACCTAGATTCATGCCCAACAAATTCTCAAATTTTAGATCATATACGATCCTAACAGTTCTATGGGCAAGTAAATACAAGAAAGTACACTACCCTCAAAAATGCCTCTTTGGGCATTTTGGTGTTACCCCAATATGCCAACACGACACGTTTTTCACTCTTCATTCCTCCCCGTCAGGATTATGAAGAAAACAGAAGGCAAAGCAAGAAGCCAACAGATACAAAAGAAAAAAATGCTATATGCAAATATAATCAATTAACCTCTGAATAAAAAAAAAAAATCACAATTCCTGTAATTAACAGAACGGTGCAAAATCACTTTAATTACTGGAGGTCTGTTACTGAGAGGAAACATGAACTATCTGATATGATTTCAAGGCCAAATTTAAAATTGAGGTGGTGTAGGTCAGAAGATGTAAAAAAAAAAAAATATTAAAAATATTAGTTACACAGAGACGAGCCCCTGAACCACATAAAAACACTACTCCCTTCTCCTGACACACATTCACCCACAGACTGAAGAATACAAGCATCCTTACACATTTGTTCACACCTGCTTCTTAGCACAGCATGAGGGAATTAGAGCAGCACAGAAGAGGAAGTCAAAGCAGCATTGACAAATGCCTGTAGTACAAGTTACAAAAGCAATAGCTCTGTTATTATGCGCTTTGCTTCTTTAGAAAAGCTGTGGAGAAAAAGGTTCAGTGTAGCAAGAGAGAACAAGCCCACTGAGTATGACTGCCTGAATGGGGCATGATGGATGAGCTTCCTTACAGATAGGAAAAGCCTCTAATCTGTTCTCCGGCTCATTGGTAGAGCAAAGCAAAGTTGTTCTCTTCTTCTGCGGGAAATATCCTCCGCCTTTTCAGTACCACGTGCAGGGTTTTTGCAAAGGACAATCCAGACTGTCACCCAGATGAGACAGCAGCCTGTTTCCAGGTCCTGCGCTAGGGCAGGCTCAACTATCCAGCCTAACACCCTGCAGCAAGACAAAGAGGTTTCTATATTGCCTGCACTTCCTACGGCTATTTTAGGAATGATTGGCTGCATTCAGGTTAAAACTGCAAATAATGAGATACATGGGAAGTCATTTTCACGGCACCAGCACACAGCTAATGACTGATGCTGAAAACATCATTACTGATATTCCAGCTAATTTTGTGGAGTTAAAAAAAAAAACACACTGTGCAACAGACAGAATGCATCCTTCATCCCAAAGATGAAATAAGAACCACCAGCACTAGGACAGGAAGATTCTTGCTCTGGGGTTTACTGAAGAACATTTGGCTCTAATCAAAATACTACGGCTTTCTCAGACAACCAAAGACCTATTCCCCAAAACCTTTCTCTTCTCCCTCAGTCCCTGCAACTTAATTCCTTAAAGGCTGGGGATGGCAGGAAAAGAAATGGTTCATTAGCTGAGCACATCTATATAAATTCAGCAAGATTGCTTGATGAGTAGGCACACACACCATTATGGGTTTTTAACGAGTCTGACAGGTGTTTTTGAACCCAAATGAATCCTTCCTAGCTTGTCTTATAGAACAGAAATTCCTGTGCAGGAAGAGGGTAGAAGACAGCATAGCTGGCAAACTGCTGCTGTTATTTCTTACTCTGCAGTTCTGCTGCTTACGTGATTTATATCAAATGCTGCAGAGCAAGTTTTCTCTAACTTTGGGTTTGCCTCAATAATGTGGACATTCAGCTGATCAGCTGCCAAGGGCTAATCTACAGCCAAGAACCAAATTCCTGACAGCAGAGAAAAAACCACAAAAGATATTAGATCAGAAAATCAAATTACTTTTTAACGAGACTGAAGGCTGTTATGTATGGACTGTGCTGAACTCACTTGAAAAGCTTGAAAAGACAGATCCAGGTTGGCATCAAGGTGTGACATTCTCAGTTGGACTCCAATCTGGCAACCCCATGTCAGTCTTTGCCTACATGTATTAATGATGACTCACAGATTATGCTTCCTTGCACCACAAAGCAGTAACTCTCTAGCTTGCAGAAGTCACAGAGCAGCTGCAACTAAAGGGCATCGTCCTGTTTTTATTTATGCCAGTGAAAATGCTCACACTGATGTCTGCTAGACTGTGGAGTACTGGTTTCCTCTGGACTTCAGAAAGACCTGTAGCTGCTCTACAGCTCATACTATTCTGCTCACGGGTGATGTTGCTTTACCTATTTGTAAGTCTTTTACAATTATAAAGAACTCATTTTATTTTATACTTTCATCCCCATAGAAGCGCTTATCTCTGCATAAAGACTCAGTTAAATTCTGATAACTTTATATGGATTTTAGACAGTCTCCCATCCAATGTGAGGAAACGAAAATACGACGTCTAAATTTCCTGCAAAATTTGAGGTTTTACTTAATCTTTTAAAAGAAGAAATTCTTCTTTTGGTTTGAATTCTTGTTTTCTTAGAGTAAACAAATTAGACACTCTTGGTCATGTTCCATACTATATTTCTTCTTGTTAAAACTTCTCTGTGAGCAATTTGAAACAGACTCTAATGGGTATTTATTCTTCTGTGGTAAACATCGCTACATTAGCTTTAAGTAAGGGACTATTCTTTGCACATGCTTGTCCCTATATTCAACCTGTGCTTGTGAAAAAGTCAGTTTTGCACTTTCTGTGACTATATACATTGATTATTTCTGGTATCCTGAACAAGAGGACCAACACCACTTACAAATTGTCTGTGACAGTGCAATGAAAAATCTTTCTTGAAGAAGACTTCTCTGAATGACTTGCAGCAACAAAGAGATTGAGGGACATCCCTTCAGGCATGTCCCCTCTTCTGATGGAAAAATGTAACTTTGAAAGAAAGCACTTAACGTACAAAATCTTTTCTGGAAGCTCTGAGAGACCCTGACATCTGTTTTACTTCAGGGTTGTCAGCAATATCTCCTCCTAGACAAAAGCTATTGAGGTATCTCAGTGGGACAAACAGGTCAAACCTTCTCCACGCTACCATAAAACTTCCAGAAAGGAGAAAGACTTTTACTTAGTTCACTTACCAGTAAGCTATAATTACTGCACATGGTGTCAGAAACATGACCAGCCACAGAACAGTACTCTCAGAACATGCTGAAGACCAATTTTCTTTTTAAAAAAATAAAAATAGAATTTGAATATTGAGTATGTTGTCATATATTTAAAAAACAGGGGGGAAAGGTAGAAATTCACTGATAATTTACGATTATCTCATTGAATGCTGGTGCCTACCACAACTTCCTTCCTTAATTAAGAGCTAGAAACAGTTTTTTTTTTTCCCCTCAGCCAATTACTATACTTTTTTTCTCTGGTGTTTCAAAAGTATTATTTACTGCCCTGGACAGGAAGAAACAACCTGCACAGGGTCTGCATGGAAAAGCATGCAACCAGGAGGGTCAACACAAACCTATGACTAGCAAGACAAAGTTGCAAACTGACAATGACCTACAATGAAGTGCTTTTATGAAGAATGGAATGGTTTTGTGAGACTGAAAACTGCAATGCCTCTCTGGTACAGGTTGCAAAAAATGTTTGTTGGCTTCCTTTCCGAGTCCTAAGGAACTCCCCACAACCTCTTCCCTTCCCGGCACTAACATACAGGGTCTCTTTCTCGTAAAAGGACTTGGCTTTCCTCACGCAAGAACAGATTTGGCTTTCCTTACACCAGAATAGATTACTTCCCTTACTCACACACACCCTTACATTCCCCAAAAGCTGAGAACATTATTTCTGTGGCAAGCTCATGGGGACAGATGGTATCTTCCCTCCTTTTTTGGACAGTTTTAAGAAGATTGTTAGTACTTCATATAAATAAAAAAAACCAGTTCTTATAACCAAAGGATGACTAAACTTGCAATATACTTCTTAATGTACATTTTGTTAAAGCTGAACTTGTGACATTATTTCTGAATGCTGGTAAGCTCTAAAGCAGGTGTTACACAAAGAAAAGGGGATAGAGAGCTGCGGTAGCTTTCTCCCAGGGGCTGGACAATGAGTAAGACAGAGAGCAAGCTGCTTCCCCCTGGAGCTCACAAGGCATGTGCTTTCTTTTCCCACCATGGAGACAGATCAGCTGCCGTGCCCTTTCTCAGTCACTGGACCTCCTTCCCCTGACCTGCCAAAGATAACCATTTCCCTCTGCCAGGAAGAAGCACATCACCCTGCTGCTTGTTCCCCAGGAGCAGGACACAGTCATCCAGAAGAATTTTACCTGACTGGAAATGCAAATGAGGGTAGAAATCTTTTCATCACAACTTCCACTTCAGTCTCTTCTCTTGCTATGCACACTTAGAAATACACAAGGGCAAACACATCAGGACAAAAATGCTAAGCCACACATCCTCCACAGGGTTCTCCTGCCTAGATCTCTCTCAAGTAGGATTAATCGTACAGAAACTCTATAAAAAACCCTTTAATTTCCAATATGCTGCTTTCAAGGCATTTCTAATGTAAATGTAGACAAAAGATATGCTCTCTTTTATGACAGGCCTGAAATAAAGCAGCTCTAATGAGCAGATAGGACTTCAGAGTAATACTTTTGAATGCAAGGATAAGAAACCTCTGTTTTGAGCTTATTCAGAAGCAAGCAGTCTTCCACCTTTCCTTCTTCTTACACCCTTTTCTCTTTGACTCTGCAAATCTATACGGTGGATGAATCGATGATTTCCTACAATAGCAATTTTATTACTGATTGCTGCTTTGTCACAAACCAGCCGCACATCATCTACAGTCAAACAATGTCCTGTACACACTATCACTTCTATTGCTGGCTGGACACAACTATAAACTAGTAGACTGTAACCTACTTCCTGTCTGTCACCGGTGCAACAATGAAGTTTGGGCTACAACCCATACCCCAAAGTACTGCTTGCAATTAAAGTAGTGCTACCAACAGAAAGAAAAAAAAATTGTACCTTCACCAGCAGAAGTTACTGCTGCACTGGAGCTCTTTTTAGTTACTTTTTCCTAAACTTGCATGTTACCCCAAGAATGCTAAGTGCTGTGCGATTTCAAAGAAAAAAAGGGCTTGCCCTGAAACGCTTAGGATTCACACAGACAGCACATACCTATGTTGATAAAAGAGGGTTTTTTAATTTTTACAGGTACAAGAAAAAGTTCCCATCTGCAGTTCTCATGATTCAGGTACACAAGTGTTCCTTGGCCCTGTTCTTTCTCTAAGCAAATGCGTTAGTTGCTAAACTAAATGTAAAAATTTTATCAGCATTTCTATAGTATGACAGTGTCCATAATAACTGACTTCCAACATCCCGACTACCCAGATAAGTGTTTTGGGCTTGTGCAAAAGCACTCAATTGCTGACCTCCAGTCCAGCATCAAATCCTTAAAAATTGAATCGAATCACACATACATGCACACACATGGGATGCATTCCTCAAGACAGATGAGTTATTGCTTGCAGTTTCTGTTTCAGAAGAGGCAACAGCTTTGGTGCAGTTTTGCAGTTCAAGGACTGCAAAACATGATGATCCACCTCACTGGAAATACTCAGTTTATAATCAAGCATCTGTTCAGGTTTTCCGTCATTATCAACTGGTCGGTGAGAGCTACATTTTTTTCTAGCTATACCTTCAAAAGTTACCCAAATAACAAAAGATTTGTTAGACTTAAGAAACACTAATATTTGAAAAACCCTGGGGGCAGGGTCTGGGAATGGATTGCAGAACTCACCACTCTGTCTTGGTTCAGTATCAGGATAAATGATGCCCCATATTTTTTCAGTTGTCTTATGAAAGTTTTTCTACATTCTGTCTAATCAATCAAGTTAAATTATGTTTAATTATTAGACTCCAACACCTGACCTTCACCAGCATAAGCTAATCATCACAACAATTTGACACTTAAAAGCAAAACTCAGCCACAATGTCTTGGACAAATTGAAGGTTTAACTTGCAATCAGTTACTGGATGATATAGCTAAAAGAATATGGTTTCAGTCAACAGTCAGTAACTTTCAATTCTAGCAGTAATGAAAAGGAAGATATTAAATATTACTTTTATCTTTAAAATAAAGGAAGAAAGAAAGAAAGAAAGAGAGAAAAAGAGAAAGAAAGAAAGACAAAAATTCCAAACTGATAGAGGACAGTGTCATGAGTACTAGGGACAAAACAGAAGAACAAGAACAGCCATTTCAGTACATTACAGACTGTAAAAGCCACAGCCAGATCTGGTACGATATAAACAGCAGCAGCAATTCCCTTGGGATAGTAATGCTGTGTGAAGCTACACACAAAATGCTTCACTGGTGTCTCTCAGGGACCAGAGGAGGCTGAAGGTCTGTTTCAGCTAACTATTCCAACCCTCCCATCGCCTCTTCCTGAGCCAACACTTACCTTCCTCTTCAACCACAAAAGCAGCTAAAAGCCTACCTATGCACTGCTTTGAAGATCTTGCACTTAATAAAGTTTTGTAAGTTTGAATTCTACGTAGCTAAACATACACTTTATAAAGCTTACTAGCCTGTATCTTTGGTATCCAAAAGCAATGAAGGCTCCTGATAAACACCACCATATCTCAGTCCTGCGTTGCTTACCATTCACTCCTCCCCCTCCCCTTATTTTGCTGACAGCAAGGTGGACAATACATGAAAATTTGATTATTGGTAAGCCGAGTCATGCAAATTAGCTTAATGAAATAGATGACTTTGTGTATGTCCCTTTGATACTGATTAAGCTCAAGTATCCACTCAGCTAATGACTAAAGCAATACCAGGAGAGCTCTTGTGGAGGTGTCATAGCTATACTGTTTTTTTTCAAACAGCCTTTTACTCAGCACTTATTTCTATCTCAGATGCCTCTGCCCAGGAAAACAGGACAGCTTCCAAACAGCAGTCAGAAGCAGCTAACAGCTTAAGACACGACTGACGTAACACAAAAATCTGCAGCTACTTTGCACAGCTTGGGTCTCAACATGTAAAGGAGATATGTCTTTGTGCCCCCACTTTTGAAAGCAATTATCAACGTGCTGCAAGAGGCTGCTTTGACTCTGTAATTATAGCCATCCTAATAATGATCTGTTCGATGGCTGCCTACTGCTGGTGCCCAGACAGTTTAATCACTATGCATTCGGCTGTAGAGAACTAGCTACCCTTCCTGTCATTTGAAACATGGGACATGTTGTGTGAAGGCGGTGTAAATGAGCTTCCCCTGAAGAAGCTTGCTAATATACTTTCATCATTTAAAGACTAAATTATAAAATAGACCAGTAAAAGTGATAACGCATTGCCTCTTATTACAAAAAGATGTTTCACCTCAGCTGCACTAACTGAACAGTCACTCTTTACCAAGCCTATACATATATTATTTATTGAGCACCAGCTGTGTGCTCAGCACTGTACAGACACAGAGAGATGCATTCCCTACTCCTGGGAAGCTTTTATACTCTAAATTAGTGGAGTTTAGCATTCATTCTGCATGTAGAAATCCCATTGACTCCACTATGGGGAGCAGTTGCAGAAGCAGGTATTAAGGCATTTGTACAAGCCAGTACAGTATCAAGTGGCAGGGACAGTGAGAGATAAAATTCAAGCAGTGCTCCTAAATGAACTATGTTTTAGGCCTTGTGGAAACTACTGTGTAGGCCAACTCAGAAGAGGTATGAATATACCTGAGCATATGAGAAGATGCCGAAAGATTACGCAGTATTACAAGTTCCAAAATCCCAAAATGCTGATGAGGCATCTGTCCACACCCTGCAGCTGTGTGTTTGCTTGCTGTCTTAATCTGTTCTCATACTATGAGGCTTTCAAGGCAACACTGATCCAGTAACATCCATCAATGGAAGAACCAATACTCAAAGTCCTCCAGTGCCAGGGATTTGTTAGAACTCCTAGCTAAACACTAGGAGTGGGCCTAATGTGAGAAGGAGGGATGATTCACCACCACAACCTCCAAAATTTATTTTTTACCTCAGATGAAATCCTACCCTCAGATTCTTAGACAGACTTCCTACACTGAAGAATGACAGTGGCTGATGGTCCAGTTACACTTACACACAATGGATGGAAGAAACTGGAAAAGAAATGGAGAAGACTAAGGCTAAAGTGGGAAAAAAAGGGGAGCAGACCTGAATACAGGCACTGGGAAGCAGAGACAAAGACTGCGAAATCTGGGAAGCCAGAGGTTCAAACAGGTGAAGCGGGCAATGGAGGGAGAGCCGTCATGGCATCTGGGCGTGGAGGAAGAAAAAATGATCAGAAGGAGATGGAGCGAAAAATACAAAGATGAGAAGGACATTTCAAAATGAATATCGCTGTAAAAAGACTGTCAGGCAGAAGGACAGATGCAGATATGTGTAAAGGAATCTTTAGAAGTGAAGACAGGCAATTACTGGCAAAGGAAGAAGACAGGGAAAAGATTCAGAGGAGATTCCTAAGAAAATGGAAATAAGAAAAGCACATCAACTGCATAGAAGGAATTGAAAGAGTAAGAAAACACATCGTTAAAGCTACTTTTGTGTATCACACTCATTTTAATTTGTAGTCTGTGCTTGGAAACTGGATTATATGGGTGTGTGTTATTTCGTCCCTTTACTAACTCAACAAATTTTTAATCTTACAGGAATAATTCAAGGAGAGGGAAGGACAGAATGAAGTCTCCATATCGACTGATGCCACATATTAAAGGAGGCAATGATGTTTCCCTCATCGGGGAAGACTGCAGGTCCCAATATTATGGCTACATCCAAACACAGGTTCACAGTTTGTGCCCCATGGGTCACTACTGGGTGGAAAGACAATTCCCCATCACTTTGGACAACACCTCTCTGCTCACAAGCCATCTAAATACCTTAAAATACATTAAACACATTCTTAAATGCACTCTTCCATGTCAGCAATCATCGTAGTTGTCTCAGAGATGCATTTTAATGATAAATGAAAGTGAAAGAAGCTTTTGGTTCATGGGTGGAAAGGCAGGTGGACCATCAAACAACAATATCACTCTTGCAAGATCTAACTAAAAAATCCTGGAGACTTACTGAGCCAAGAGAATTTTTGCCTGTGCTGCACAAGCATTGTCCTTATGTTTCAGAGATAAAGGATTTAGACTCTGGGCTCAGCTCCCTGTGTGTATTCATGTGTGCCTCAATTTACGTAGTAATTGTGTCTGTTGCCTGCAGCAGAATGACTTGTTATAAAAGCACAAGAAAACATCCTTCTGCAGTGCACTATCGTACACCTCAGCCAGTGGCTGCATTGAAGAGGACTGACAAATGCCCCACAAGGAGGGGAAAAGACCTCTAAGCTTCAAGGTGGATGGCCAAAGAGCAAGATGGGAAGGATAGAGTTGGGGTAGAAGCACAGGCAGTGGAAAGGGTACCTGCAAGAAGTAAGAAGAAGCAAGTATATATACAGAAAGCCTAACACAACATGTGCGCAACTTGCCTCATGGGAGTTGGGTAGATAAATCTAAATGAGATAGACATCTATTTTCATACAGCTGTAAAGATAAACATCCTTCCCATGAAACCATTATAAATCCCTCATCGTCAGGGTTGATTTAAAAATTGTAACTCAGCTGTTGCAATTTGTATCAGACTGGAATTTGGCATTTCAGACTTCAAATCAATTCCACATGAGAAGCGGATCTACAATGCTCCATTTTACAGCCTGAAATTGTACTTTCAGGGTTTTAAAATGTTTTCTAAACCATGCCAAAGTGAAAGAAAGACTAGGTTAATTTTTAAAATGAGGGATCAGTTAAGCTTTCAGTAGAGTCATTAGAAAGATTCCCACTGTACTTAAAGGATCCAGTCAGAAATAGATTACATGCCTCCAGCACTCTGCCTCTCAAAAACAACCAAGAAAAATGAAAAATTATTTAAGATGAGAACACTTAAGTCCTGAGCTCATGCGATATTTGACATTGTTATATTACCTGCCATCCTGCCATGCTGTTATCTGGCACTTTGCTGTTGCCTGCATACAGTCATTCACTGATTTCCATGCATCTTCCCCATGCATTTTTTTCTAATACTGCCCTATTTTAATGGGGTTACATCTCACAAGGTTAGTATCCTATACAGCAAAGATCAGGAGCTATGCGTTGTTATACTCTCAAGCTGCTAAAGATACACAAACTGTGGGTCTGGATCCTGAAAAACATAGGCAGACAAAACTGCCATTTAATTTAATAAAGTCAATGGGAGTGTAGCCAGCAAGTCAGACCTTATGAAATTAATGCTCTGCACTAGCTAGTCTGCTAGTTTATGTTATAGGATGTGTCGAGTGCTGCGAAATGCAACATACCAAATTCAGTCTCACACCACCCTACAGCAGGAACATTCAGTTTATTTACATGGAAACGTTACTAGTAAACGAGCACTGGAACCAGTTAAGCCTGGTTGCTAGGAATTTGTGTCCTGATGCCTATGTCTTTAAAAGGGCAGAGTTCCCCGCATGCCCTCCGCCTCTCTGAAGCCACCCTCTTTCACCTGCTTGCCTGGTTTCAGGAGAGACCTTGGAAAAACACTACCTTGCAGCCTCAGCAGAGTCAATCCAAAAACTCACAAGTTACTGGGAACTGATAACCATGTATACACAGACAGCAGGATCACAGAAGTCTGTTTCTTTAGGATGCCAGGCTAAAAATATTGCCATTTGCATTAATTGCTCAGAAGAATTTCAGCCCTGAACTACAGTGGGAATTGTACCCCCAGTGGCACAGAGCCAAATTTAGCCCTAGAGGCTGAATGAGGCTGAGCTTATCTCTGACCCCCACCCCTTCCTTCTGTGGATTTCAGACGTTTCCTTCACCCTGTCCTCACACAGTTATTTGCGCCTAACTGGAACAGCTGAATTTTTTGTTAACTCATAAGCAAACAAAGCACCTCCTCCACCAGCAGTGGGATTCCTGCTTGGTTGACTTTAAATAGATGAGGTTGACCAGATACTGACCACCAGTTCAGCAAAGAAAGGGCCGTTGTGCGAGAAAGCTTCATCCCTCCCCCAACCAGGGACCCAAGCAGCACAGTGCTGCCATTGCCCATCACAGCTCCACTGTCAGCTTTGGAGAGGTGGGTTTGGAAAACGAGACACATGGACCTTCATCACGTCAGGAAGACCTCATTGTGCAAAAATCCCAGAACAGATGCTGGTGGGTGGACAAAAATTTGGTACGTACTTACAAGGATTTTAGGATGGGAAATGCGCAGGGGGAGAAAATACCTCAGCTCTCCACGCAGGGATCTGGCAAATCCCCAAGCCCAACTCCTCCTGAAAAGCTCAGTGTGCCAGTATTTCCTGCAGGTACTACTTCAGTGTCGACAGCAAGATGTTCTCAACAGCAGAATAACAGCTGCACAATACAAGCAGCAACTGAATGGTTGAACAGCTCTTTATACAGGCATGGTGTGATAAAAACCTGGTGTTCTTTTGTGCTCCACAAAGCCTCTACTTTGCTGACTCCAAGTTCAAATCTCATGGGCTATTAGCAGAAGGAAGAAGGACAATGCATTAACATGCATGGAGGAAAAGAATGTGTTTTAATCTGGAAACCAAGCCTGCACTAGGAGCTGTGTTACAATCTAAATACCAAGCCAGAAGCTGCTTTCATGTCAATTAGAAGGTATGTATTTTGACATGCAGGGATCAAGCACTTAGTCACAGTGCAACTCAAGCTTGCCCTTCATGATGAGGTGTAAATGGAGCATTTTGTCCTCACTAGTTGTGCTCTCCAGTAGCGACAAACACAGGAGATATGAAGCTGACACTAACTGGTGGTCTTGCTCCTTATTTTTTAAAGGTTGGGAGATAACTGATTTTTCCCAGTTCCCAGTCTTTTCTCCCCAAAGAATAAATCATAGTCAAATTAAGGAGAGGTGCAAAATTCCGTTTAGACTTCTGAGTTGAACCCCGTGTTAGCAGAGATACTTCAGCTACTGCTAACTCATTTGAACTGAACTGGAGGAACAAGAAGAGAACAAAGTATCAGGAAAGATAGGCAGTGCAGAACTGGAATGGCAATCCAAAGGGACACGCTAGTTGCTGGCTGAAATACCAGGTCTCCAAACTTACCCTTTTTTTTTTTTTTTTTTTTGG